>NC_048581.1:82300801-82600801 GCF_013265735.2 Oncorhynchus mykiss
TATTGGATGTTCTTATAGGCACTTTAGTATTGCTAGTGTAACAGTATAGCTTCCGTCCCTCTCCTCGCTCCTCCCTGGGCTCGAACCAGCAACAACGGCAACAGCCACCATCGAAGCAGCGTTACCCATGCTGAGCAAGGGGAACAACTACTCAAAGGCTCAGAGCGAGTGACGTTTGAAACGCTATTAGCGCGCGCTAACTAGCTAGCAATTTCACTTCGTTACACCATCCTCATCTCGGGAGTTGATAGGCTTGAAGTCATAAACAGCGCAATGCTTGACGCACAACGAAGAGCTGCTAGCAAAACGCACGAAAGTGCTGTTTGAATGAATGTTTACGAGCCTGCTTCTGCCTACCATCGCTCAGTCAGATACTTAGATACATGTATGCTCAGTCAGATTATATTCCACGCAGGACACGCTAGATAATATCTAGTAATATCATCAACCATGTGTAGTTAACTAGTGATTATGATTGATTGTTTTTATAAGATAACTTTAATGCTAGCTAGTTACTTACCTTGGCTTACTGCTTTCGCGTAACAGGCAGTCTCCTTGTGGAGTGCAATGAGAGAGAGGCAGGTCGTTATTGCATTGGACTAGTTAACTGTAAGGTTGCAAGATTGGATCCCCTGAGCTGACAAGGTGAAAATCTGTCGTTCTGCCCCTGAACAAGGCAGTTAACCCATAGTCCTAGGCCGTCATCGAAAATAAGAATGTGTTCTTAACTGACTTGCCTATTTAAATAAGGTATAAGAATAATAATAACAATACATTTAAAAAAATTCCGCCCAAAATACCGATTTCCGATTGTTATGAAAACTTGAAATCGGCCCTAATTAATCGGCCATTCCGATTAATCGGTTGACCTCTACTTAACACTGTCTAATAATGTCACTGTCTAATAATGTTAACACTGTCAAATAACATGAACACTGTCTAATAACGTTAACATTGTCTAATAAAGTTAACACTGTCGAATACCTTTAACACCTAATAATGTCACTGTCTAATAATGTTAACACTGTCTAATAATGTTAACACTGTCTAATACCGTTAACACCTAATAATGTCACTGTCTAATAATGTTAACACTGTCTAATAATGTTTACACTGTCTAATAACATTAACACTGTCTAATAACGTTAACACTGTCTAATAACGTTAACACTGTCTATTAATGTTAACACTGTCTAATGATGTTAACACTGCCTAATAATGTCACTGCCTAATAATGTTAACACTGTCTAATAATGTTAACACTGTCGAATACCGTTAACACTGTCTAATAATGTTAACACTGTCTAATAATGTTAACACTGTCTAATAATGTTAACACTGTTGAATACAATTAACACTGTCTCATAATGTTAACACTGTCTAATGATGTTAACACTGCCTAATAATGTTAAAACTGAAATTGTTGATTGCCTTGGTCCCAGGAGTTCCCAATTATCGTAGTAGGCTAATGGAAATAGGTATATTGTAGCATTTGATCTGATTTGTACAACCTTTGTTGATAGTTAAATACACAATCAAACCGTTAAATGCAGCTCTCTCAGTTTCCTTTGTTGTGTCTATTCTTCACTGTACTACTGCATCAAATTGAATTACCCAGTAATATAGTGAAACAGTCTATATGGGCATAGAGTTGACAATGCCTTCTCTCTCTCTCTGCTCGTTAACATCAGGCAGCTTCATGGAGAGGCTGTGAGTGTGGTTGTGTCTCTCTCTGTCTCTGCTGATGTTGCATTCCAGCAGAAACAATCCTACTGTTTTCCAGACCCCGAAGTGGACGCCTAAATTGGACAATCCGCCCCCCTCCCCTCTTTCCCCTCCTCTCCCTCCCCCTTACATGTATCCTCTGGTCTCCCGTCCTTATTTGGGCAGAGACGTTCTGAGCGCTGGGCGGAGGGGTGGAGTGGGGGAGGGGATGGAGGGCGTCGGGTTGACACAAGGGAGGCAGAAGGAGAAACAGTGAACGCTCACAGCCCTTTCTTAATAAGGACATGTCTGGAATTTAAGCCTCGCTCTCCATGAGAGCTCTTTCACACACAGCACAGCAGCACCCCACTAAACTCATGTACTATTATAGCCCACTACCCAGGGATTCTGATCAGTATTGTCAAATCCCCATGACAAATCCCTCTCACTATTCCACAAGTTAGTCCCCGTTGGCTAGGAGACTCTTACTCCATACCTATACGTCTATGATCCTACACCTCGCGTTTATTGGAGAGAAACAGCTTAGTTAATATCATAATATCTAATATCTTTACAGACTTTAAACGTGTCTTAACACACAGTGGTCTTGCTGACCACCCAGACAGTGTTAAAGAAGGGTGGGTTTGTGTGTCTTCACTACCAGGAAAAACACTGGGACTGCGTCCAAAAAAGAACACATCAATTGGACACATTTGACACAACATTTCTGGTCTTAATAGACCTGACATGCGATGGATTCTTCTAGACCAGTGCATTTTAATTATGCTATATGCACCCACACTTTTCTACCACAGTGGATGTTTACTGTAGTGATTGTGGATGTTTCTGGTAATTGGATCTGCTCATCTTGAGTTGTGTTGGGGTAGATGTATAGTTGCAGCCTGATCTCTGTGGACTTTTAGCTTTAAATACTTGAGCTGCTGACCTACCTGCTGACTGCTGGGCGAGAGCATCTCGAATTTTGCCGTGATCTCCACATTCAGTCACTGGGTTTAAGATAGAGGTTGACCGATTAGGATTTTTCAATACCGATACCGATTATTGGAGGACCAAAAAAGCCGATACCGATTAATCGGCCGATTTATTTATTTTTTATTTGTAATAATGACAATTACAACAATACTGAATTAACACTTATTTTAACTTAATATAATATAATATAATAATTGCCAGTGTAGCAGTATAGCTTCCGCCCCTCTCCTCAAGCCTCCCTGGGCTCGAACCAGCAACACAACGATAACAGCCACCACATCGAAGCAGCTTTACCCATGCAGAGCAAGGGAAACAACCACCCCAAGGCTCAGAGCGAGTGAAGTTTGAAATGCTATTAGCATGCGCTAACTAGCCAGCCATTTCACTTCGGTCACACCAGCCTCATCTCGGGAGTTGATAGGTTTGAAGTCATAAACAGCGCAATGCTTGATGCACAACGAAGAGCTGCTGGCAAACGCACGAAAGTGCTGTTTGAATTCATGTTTACGCGCCTGCTTCTGCCTACCACCACTCAGTCAGATACTTAGATACTTGTATGCTTGTATGCTCAGTCAGATTATATGCAACACAGGACACGCTAGATGATATCTAGTAATATCATCAACCATGTGTAGTTAACTAGTGATTATGATTTATTGTTTTTTAGAAGATAAGTTTAATGCTAGCTAGCGACTTACCTTGGCTTACTGCATTTGCGTAACAGGCAGTCTCCTTGTGGAGTGCAACGAGAGAGAGGCAGGTCATTATTGCGTTGGACAAGTTAACTGTAAGGTTGCAAGATTGGATCCCCCGAGCTGACAAGGTGAAAATCTGTCTTTCTGCCCCTGAACGAGGCAGTTAACCCACCGTTCCTAGGCAGTCATTGGAAATAAGAATGTGTTCTTAACTGACTTGCCTAGTGAAATAAAGATTAAATAAAGGTGTAAAAAAAAATCCCGATTTCCGATTGTTATGAAAACTTGAAATAGGCCCCAATTAATCGCCCATTCCGATTAATCGGTCGACTTCTAGTTTAAGACCAACCCTGGTCCTGGGGGGCCCAAAGTTCTCAGCTTTACCTCAAAATCTCATACTGTCCCTCAACCAGACTTTCCCTCAAATAGACTTAGGCACTAGTCTTAGTGGTGGTGCTCAGTTTGTCTCTAGCCTACTGCGTTACATTCAGGCCTAGTCAGACTGGAGAGTTTTCCACCAGGAGGTAGAACTGGTTTTCCTGCCTTTGATCTGATGTCATTTGAAGTGCTAGACTGTCATATACACTGAGTGTACAAAACATTAGCAACATTCCATGACATAGACTGACCAGGTGGATCCAGGTGAAAGCTAGGATCCCTTATTGATGTCACTTGTTAAATCCACTTCACTCAGTGTAGATGAAATGGAGGAGACAGGTTAAAAAATATATTTTTAAGCCTTGAGATCATTGAGATGAATGGGCGAAATAAAATATTTAAGTGCCTTAGAACGAGGTATGGTTGTAGGTGCCAGGTGCACTGGTTTGTGTCAAGAACTGCAATGCTCCTGTATTTTTCACACCAACAGTTTCCCGTGTGTATCAAGAATGGTCCACCACCCAAATGGTCCACCACCCAAAGGACATTACAGCCAACTTGACACAGCTGAAGCATTGGAGTCAACATGGGCCAGAATCCCTGTGGAACGCTTTCGACACCTTGTAGTGTCCATGCCCAGATGAAAAAGCATAAAAATATGTCTGGATTGGGTTAGAGCTCTGATTGGCATGGAAATTCAAGCCTCATGAGCCATACATTAAAGACATTTAATGAGCCAAGCCCAAAAAAGCCCAAATGATTGTACCGTTATCCAATACATAGCCTATGATATATAGACTACCGTACATTACGCACAACAGAGAAACACCAAAGCCCATAAATGTAGCTATCTATTCTTGGGTAAATAACTGAAACAAGCTCCAGTAGGCTAATCTTTTTGAGTGTAGACTGTATTAGTGTACTGTATTGTATTAGCCTATACTGTATTATATGGACTGGAATTACACACCACGTTCAAACCATGAAGCTGGGAGAAAACATACAATGCTGGTGCAGGACATGCAGCCTACAACATTACAATTATAGGCTATTGAATTTGAAATGTAATAGTGCCTATTTAAAATGTTCATAATTAGTAGGCCGGCACATTAATACCTTTCATAATATTTCCCCTAATGTTGTGTGACGGATGTGTTAGCCTACCCCCTCATTCTCTCTCTACTGTTGCTTAATTCCTTCCTCGACTTTCAACAGTTAAATGAAATAAGGTTTTGTTATTTTCAACATTGTAATGACATGTCTGAATAATAGAAGAATAAGATACAGCAGGCTTTGACTTCTCTTCAGGAGACTGAATGGTTATGGGTCTGAATAAATAACTGCTATAGCCTAGCGCCATCTGAATGGTTAGGGGTCTGAATAAATAACTGCTATAGCCTAGCACCATCTGAATGGTTATGGGTCTGAATAAATAACTGCTATAGCCTAGCGCCATCTGAATGGTTAGGGGTCTGAATAAATAACTGCTATAGCCTAGCGCCATCTGAATGGTTAGGGGTCTGAATAAATAACTGCTATAGCCTAGCGCCATCTGAATGGTTAGGGGTCTGAATAAATAACTGCTATAGCCTTGCGCCATCTGAATGGTTATGGGTCTGAATAAATAACTGCTATAGCCTAGCGCCATCTGAATGGTTATGGGTCTGAATAAGTAACTGCTATAGCCTAGCGCCATCTGAATGGTTATGGGTCTGAATAAGTAACTGCTATGGCCTAGCGCCATCTGAATGGTTATGGGTCTGAATAAGTAACTGCTATAGCCTAGCGCCATCTGAATGGTTATGGGTCTGAATAAGTAACTGCTATAGCCTAGCGCCATCTGAATGGTTATGGGTCTGAATAAATAACTGCTATGGCCTAGCGCCATCTGAATGGTTATGGGTCTGAATAAGTAACTGCTATAGCCTAGCGCCATCTGAATGGTTATGGGTCTGAATAAGTAACTGCTATAGCCTAGCACCATCTGAATGGTTATGGGTCTGAATAAGTAACTGCTATAGCCTAGCACCATCTGAATGGTTATGGGTCTGAATAAATAACTGCTATAGCCTAGCGCCATCTGAATGGTTATGGGTCTGAATAAGTAACTGCTATAGCCTAGCACCATCTGAATGGTTATGGGTCTGAATAAATAACTGCTATAGCCTAGCACCATCTGAATGGTTATGGGTCTGAATAAATAACTGCTATAGCCTAGCACCATCTGAATGGTTATGGGTCTGAATAAGTAACTGCTATGGCCTAGCGCCATCTGAATGGTTATGGGTCTGAATAAGTAACTGCTATAGCCTAGCACCATCTGAATGGTTATGGGTCTGAATAAGTAACTGCTATAGCCTAGCGCCATCTGAATGGTTATGGGTCTGAATAAGTAACTGCTATGGCCTAGCGCCATCTGAATGGTTATGGGTCTGAATAAGTAACTGCTATAGCCTAGCACCATCTGAATGGTTATGGGTCTGAATAAGTAACTGCTATAGCCTAGCGCCATCTGAATGGTTATGGGTCTGAATAAATAACTGCTATAGCCTAGCGCCATCTGAATGGTTATGGGTCTGAATAAGTAACTGCTATGGCCTAGCGCCATCTGAATGGTTATGGGTCTGAATAAGTAACTGCTATAGCCTAGCGCCATCTGAATGGTTATGGGTCTGAATAAGTAACTGCTATAGCCTAGCGCCATCTGAATGGTTATGGGTCTGAATAAATAACTGCTATGGCCTAGCGCCATCTGAATGGTTATGGGTCTGAATAAGTAACTGCTATAGCCTAGCGCCATCTGAATGGTTATGGGTCTGAATAAGTAACTGCTATAGCCTAGCACCATCTGAATGGTTATGGGTCTGAATAAGTAACTGCTATAGCCTAGCACCATCTGAATGGTTATGGGTCTGAATAAATAACTGCTATAGCCTAGCGCCATCTGAATGGTTATGGGTCTGAATAAGTAACTGCTATAGCCTAGCACCATCTGAATGGTTATGGGTCTGAATAAATAACTGCTATAGCCTAGCACCATCTGAATGGTTATGGGTCTGAATAAATAACTGCTATAGCCTAGCACCATCTGAATGGTTATGGGTCTGAATAAGTAACTGCTATGGCCTAGCGCCATCTGAATGGTTATGGGTCTGAATAAGTAACTGCTATAGCCTAGCACCATCTGAATGGTTATGGGTCTGAATAAGTAACTGCTATAGCCTAGCGCCATCTGAATGGTTATGGGTCTGAATAAGTAACTGCTATGGCCTAGCGCCATCTGAATGGTTATGGGTCTGAATAAGTAACTGCTATAGCCTAGCACCATCTGAATGGTTATGGGTCTGAATAAGTAACTGCTATAGCCTAGCGCCATCTGAATGGTTATGGGTCTGAATAAGTAACTGCTATGGCCTAGCGCCATCTGAATGGTTATGGGTCTGAATAAGTAACTGCTATAGCCTAGCGCCATCTGAATGGTTATGGGTCTGAATAAGTAACTGCTATAGCCTAGCGCCATCTGAATGGTTATGGGTCTGAATAAATAACTGCTATGGCCTAGCGCCATCTGAATGGTTATGGGTCTGAATAAGTAACTGCTATAGCCTAGCGCCATCTGAATGGTTATGGGTCTGAATAAGTAACTGCTATAGCCTAGCACCATCTGAATGGTTATGGGTCTGAATAAGTAACTGCTATAGCCTAGCACCATCTGAATGGTTATGGGTCTGAATAAATAACTGCTATAGCCTAGCGCCATCTGAATGGTTATGGGTCTGAATAAGTAACTGCTATAGCCTAGCACCATCTGAATGGTTATGGGTCTGAATAAATAACTGCTATAGCCTAGCACCATCTGAATGGTTATGGGTCTGAATAAATAACTGCTATAGCCTAGCACCATCTGAATGGTTATGGGTCTGAATAAGTAACTGCTATGGCCTAGCGCCATCTGAATGGTTATGGGTCTGAATAAGTAACTGCTATAGCCTAGCACCATCTGAATGGTTATGGGTCTGAATAAGTAACTGCTATAGCCTAGCGCCATCTGAATGGTTATGGGTCTGAATAAGTAACTGCTATGGCCTAGCGCCATCTGAATGGTTATGGGTCTGAATAAGTAACTGCTATAGCCTAGCACCATCTGAATGGTTATGGGTCTGAATAAGTAACTGCTATAGCCTAGCGCCATCTGAATGGTTATGGGTCTGAATAAATAACTGCTATAGCCTAGCGCCATCTGAATGGTTATGGGTCTGAATAAGTAACTGCTATGGCCTAGCGCCATCTGAATGGTTATGGGTCTGAATAAGTAACTGCTATAGCCTAGCGCCATCTGAATGGTTATGGGTCTGAATAAGTAACTGCTATAGCCTAGCGCCATCTGAATGGTTATGGGTCTGAATAAATAACTGCTATGGCCTAGCGCCATCTGAATGGTTATGGGTCTGAATAAGTAACTGCTATAGCCTAGCGCCATCTGAATGGTTATGGGTCTGAATAAGTAACTGCTATAGCCTAGCACCATCTGAATGGTTATGGGTCTGAATAAGTAACTGCTATAGCCTAGCACCATCTGAATGGTTATGGGTCTGAATAAATAACTGCTATAGCCTAGCGCCATCTGAATGGTTATGGGTCTGAATAAGTAACTGCTATAGCCTAGCACCATCTGAATGGTTATGGGTCTGAATAAATAACTGCTATAGCCTAGCACCATCTGAATGGTTATGGGTCTGAATAAATAACTGCTATAGCCTAGCACCATCTGAATGGTTATGGGTCTGAATAAGTAACTGCTATGGCCTAGCGCCATCTGAATGGTTATGGGTCTGAATAAGTAACTGCTATAGCCTAGCACCATCTGAATGGTTATGGGTCTGAATAAGTAACTGCTATAGCCTAGCGCCATCTGAATGGTTATGGGTCTGAATAAGTAACTGCTATGGCCTAGCGCCATCTGAATGGTTATGGGTCTGAATAAGTAACTGCTATAGCCTAGCACCATCTGAATGGTTATGGGTCTGAATAAGTAACTGCTATAGCCTAGCGCCATCTGAATGGTTATGGGTCTGAATAAATAACTGCTATTGCCTACTGACATCCCGCCTACCGACATCCCGCCTTCTATTGACTGCTGCAAACAAGAGCTTGCGTCCCTCTTCCAATAATAAGAAGTATAAGAAATGCATTTAGTCTAGCTTTTCCTGGGACTCCAACTCCAAGAGCTAAGGAGCGTTTTTTAAGGAGACAGGCCAGTTGAGCGCCGGTGTGTAATGCGAAAGCAACAGAGGCTATAAATTATAAGCTTATGAGTAACCCATCATTCATTAGCTAAATATAAGTCTAATACTGCATTGAATTTATTACCTGGAATAGGTAGGCTAGGACATCTATCTATACATGGAACAAAAATATAAATTCAACATGTAAAGTGTTGGCCCCATGTTTCATGAGCTGAAATAAAAGATCTCAGAAATGTTCCATATGCACAAAAATGTGTTTACATCCCTGTTAGTGAGCATTTATCCTTTGCCAATATAATCCATCCACCTGACACATGTGGGATATCAAGAAGCTGATTAAACAGCATGATCATTACACAGGTGCATCTCGTGCTGGGGACAATAAAAGCCACTCTAAAATGTGCAGTTAACGGTTTTCTTGACTTGAAGGAGAGGCGGACCAAAGCGCAGCGTGGTTATTTTGATTCATGTTTAATAAAGCACTTCACATGAACAAACTAACAAAAACAAGAAACGTGAAAACCCAAAACAGTCCTATCTGGTGCAAACACAGAGACAGGAACAATCATCCTTATATTACTGTAGCATAGGCTAGAATAGGCTATAGTCTTAACTTTCACAAGAAAAAAAGTTACCATAATGAGTTACCATAAACATGCATTGAGAACTGTGCTCAATACTGAGATGTGCTGTCTGTCCCTACCCTGGTCGTTGATGATTGATCATGCAGATAAAAAAAAATCTAAAGTCAAAATCAAACTTTATTTGCAACATGCGCCGAATACAACAAGTGTAGACTTGCTGATTAAACAGCATGATCATTACACAGGTGCATCTCGTGCTGGGGACAATAAAAGCCACTCTAAAATGTGCACAATGGCACAGAATTCTAAATTTTTGAGGGAGTGTGCAATAAGCATGCTGGCTCATGGAATGTTCACCAGAGCTGTTGCCAGAGAATCTTATCTTCATTTCTCTACCATAAGCCACCTCCAACGGTATTTTAGAGAATTTAGTAGTACGTCCAACCGGCCTCACAACCACCACCACTACGTGTAACCACGCCAGCCCAGGACCTCCACATCCGGCATCTTCACCTGCTGGATCATCTGAGACCAGCCACCCAGAAATCTGATGAAACTGAGGAGTATTTCTGTCTGTAATAAAGCCCTTTTGTGGGGAAAAACTCATTCCCAGGCCCACCCATGGCTGAGCCCCTGCCCAGTCATGTGAAATCCATAGAGTAGGGCGTAATTAATTTCCTTAAATGAACTGTAACTCAGTAAAATCATTGAAATTGTTACATGATGCCTTTATATTTTTGTTCAGTAATATATACTGCATATTAATTGAACAGGATAAGGCCCATTTATTTTGGATGCAATTTTAATGGAATTAATGGAGAGCAAGAAATACTGTGAGTGTAACGGTTTTCTTGACTTGAAGGAGAGGCGGACCAAAGCGCAGCGTGGTTATTTTGATTCATGTTTAATAAAGCACTTCACATGAACAAACTAACAAAAACAAGAAACGTGAAAACCCAAAACAGTCCTATCTGGTGCAAACACAGAGACAGGAACAATCACCCACAAACACACAGTGAAACCCAGGCTACCTAAGTATGATTCTCAATCAGAGACAACTAATGACACCTGCCTCTGATTGAGAACCATACTAGGCCGAAGCATAGAAATACCCAAATCATAGAAAAACAAACATAGACTGCCCACCCAACTCACGCCCTGACCATACTAAATAAATACATAACAAAGGAAATAAAGGTCAGAACGTGACAGTACCCCCCCCCCCCAAAGGTGCGGACTCCGGCCGCAAAACCTTGACCTATAGGGGAGGGTCTGGGTGGGCGTCTGTCCGCGGTGGCGGCTCTGGCGCGGGACGCGGACCCCACTTCACCATTGTCTTAGTCCGCCTCATTGTCCGCCTCCGTGGCTCTCTAACCATGGCAACCCTTCTCAATGACCCCACTAGACAGAGGGGCAGCTCGGGACAAAGGGGCAGCTCGGGACAGAGGGGCGGCAGCTCGGGACAGAGGGGCTCTGGCGCCTCTGGGCTGAGGGGCTCTGGCGCCTCTGGGCTGAGGGGCTCTGGCGCCACTGGGCTGAGGGGCTCTGGCGGCCCCTGGCTGACTGGCGGCACTGGCGGCCCCTGGCTGACCGGCGGCACTGGCGGCCCCTGGCTGACTGGCGGCCCCTGGCTGACTGGCGGCCCCTGGCTGACTGGCGGCACTGGTTGCCACTGGTTGACTGGCGGCACTGGCTGCCCCTGGCTGACTGGCGGCACTGGCAGACTGGCGGCACAAACATAGACTGCCCACCCAACTCACGCCCTGACCATACTAAATAAATACAAAACAAAGGAAATAAAGGTCAGAACGTGACAGTGAGAGAGTGCTTGAGTGCACACGGATTAAAAGCAACGATATCCTAGTGATAGGGTGTTTTAAAACTCTGCAGATTCAAAAAAATATTTACAATAATATAATAAAACAGATGAAGATGTGCTAATTAGTCAGTCCTTAGCATTCAGTCCTTATATTACTGTAGCATAGGCTAGAATAGGCTATAGTCTTAACTTTCACAAGAAAAAAAGTTACCATAATGAGTAACCATAAACATGCATTGAGAACTGTGCTCAATACTGAGATGTGCTGTCTGTCCCTACCCTGGTCGTTGATGATTGATCATGCAGATAAAAAAAAATCTAAAGTCAAAATCAAACTTTATTTGCAACATGCGCCGAATACAACAAGTGTAGACTTTACCGTGAAATTCTTACTTACAAGCCCTTAACCAACAGTGCAGTTCAAGAAGAAAATATTTACCAAGTAGGCTAAAATAAAAAGTAATAATAAAAAGTAACACAATAAGAATAACAATAACGAGGCTAATACAGGGGGCACCGGTACCGAGTCAGTGTGCAGGGGTACAGGCTAGTTGAGGTAATCTGTACATGTAGGTGGGGGGGGGTGAAGTGACTATGCATAGTTAACAAACAAACAGCGAGTAGCAGCAGTATACAAAAATAGATTTTTATGAATTGTTCAGCGTTCTAATGACTTGGGTGTAGAAGCTGTTAAGGAACCTTTTGGTCCTGGACTTGGCGCTCCGGTACCGCTTGCTGTGCGGTAGCAGATAAAGAAGTCTATAACTTCTTGTCTCTGACAATTTTATGGACTTTCCTCTGACACCGCCTATTATATAGGTCCTGGATGGCAGGAAGCTTGGCCCCAGTGATGTACTGGGCCGTTCGCACTACCTTCTGTAGCGCCTTACGGTCAGATGCTGAGCAGTTGCCATACTAGGCGGTGATGCAACCTGTGAGGATGCTCTCGATGATGCAGCTGTAATAACTTTTGAGGATCTGGGGACCCATGCCAAATCTTTTCAGTCTCCTGAGGGTGAACAGGTTTCCTTGTGCCCGCTTCATGACTGTCTTGGTATGTTTGGACCATGGTAGTTCGTTGGTGATGTGGACACCAAGAAACTTGAAACTCTTGACCCGCTCCACTATAGCCCCGTCGATGTTAATGGGGGCCTGTTCAGCCGTCCTTTTCCTATAGTCCACGATCAGCTCCTTTGTCTTACTCACATTGAGGGAGAGGTTGTTGTCCTGGCACCACACTGCCAGTTCTCAGACCTCCTCCCAATAGGCCGTGTCATTGTTGTTGGTGATCAGGCCTAAAACTGTTGTGTCGCCAGCAAACGTAATGATGGTGTTGTGTTTGTTGTGTTTGGCCACGCAGTCGTGGGTGAACAGGGAATACAGGAGGGGACTAAGTACACACCCCTGAGGGGCCCCATTGTTGGCCCATCAGGAAGTCCGAGATCCAGTTGCAGATGGAGGTGTTTAGTCCCAGAGTCCTTAGCTTAGTGATGAGCTTTGTGGGCATGGTGTTGAATGCTGAGCTGTAGTCAATGAACAGCATTCTCACATAGGTGTTCCTTCTGTCCAGGTGAGAAAGGGCTGTGTGGAGTGTGATTGAGATTGCGTCATCTGTGGATCTGTTGGGCCGGTATGCAAATTGGAGTGGGTCTAGGGTGTCCGGGAGGATGCAGTTGATGTGAGCCATGACCAGCCTTTCAAAGCACTTCAAGGCAACCGACGTGAGTGCCACGGGGCGGTAATAATTTAAGCAGGTTACCTTCAATCCTTGGGCACAGGGACTATGGTGGTTTGCTTGAAACATGTAGGTATTACAGACTCGGTCAGGGAGAGGTTGAAAACGGCATTGAAGACACTTGACAGTTGGTCCGCACATGCTTTGAGTACACGTCCTGGTAATCCGTCTGGCCCAGTGGCTTTGTGAATGTTGACCTGCTTAAAGGTTTTGTTCACATCGGCTACCAAGAGCGTTATCACACAGTCATCCAGAACAGCTGGTGCTCTCATGCATGCTTCAGTGTTGCTTGCCACGAAGCGAGCATAAAAGGCATTTAGCTCGTCTGGTAGGCTCGCGTCACTGGGCAGCTCGCATCTGGGTTTCCATTGGATGAATCCCGGACCATATTCTAGTCTGTGCAAGCAAAACAGTTCTGTAGTGTAGCATCCGCATCATCTGACCACTTCCGTATTGAGCGAGTCACTGGTACTTCCTGATTTAGTTTTTGCTTGTAAGCAGGAATCAGGAGGATAGAATTATGGTCAGATTTGCCAAATGGGGGACGTGGGGAGCTTTGCATGCATCTCTGTGTGTAGATTAAAGGTGGTCTAGGATTTTTTTTCCCTGGTTGCACATGTGATATGCTGGTAAAAATTTGGTAAAACTGATTTAAGTTTTCCTGCATTAAAGTCCCCGGTCGCTTCTGGGTGAGCATTTTCTTCTTTGCGTATTGCCTTATAGAGTTGGTTGAGAGTGGTCTTAGTGCCAGCCTTGTTTTTTGGTGGTAAATAGACGGCTACGAATAATACAGATGAGAACTCTCTTGGTAGATAATATGGTCTGCAGCTTATCATAAGGTACTCTACCTCAGGCGAGCAATACCTCGAGACTTCTTTAATATTAGACATCGCGCACCAGCTGTTATTGACAAAAAAACACACACACCCACCCCTCGTCTTACGAGTGGTAGCGTCTCTGTTCTGCCGGTGCATGGAAAATCACGATAACTCTATATTATCCGTATCTTCGTTCAGCCACGTCTCGGTGAAACATAAGATGTTAGTTTTTAATGCCCCTTTGGTAGGATAATCTTAATAGTAGGTCATCAATTTTATTTTCCAATGATTGCACGTTAGCAAGAAGAATGGAAGGCATTGGGAGTTTACTCGCTCGCCCCCGGCTTCTCAGAAGGATCCCCGATCTGCGTCCCCTTTTCCGGCGTCTTTTCTTCATGCAAAAGGCGGGGATCTGGGCCTGTTCCAGTGAAAGCAGGATATCCTTCTCGTCGGACTCGTTAAAGGAAAAAGCTTCTTCCTGTCCGCGGTGAGTAATTGCTTTTCTGATGTCCAGAAGTTATTTTCAGTCATCAGAGACGGTAGCAGCAACATTATGTACACAATAAGTTTAAAAAAACAAGTTACATGAAACGCAATTTTTTTTAACCAAATAGCACAATTGATTGGGAGAATGTAAAACGTCAGCCATGTTCTTCGGCGCCATCTTCAAACAGAGACAGCAGAATCGGCTTTGAAATTTAGACATTGCATATCATTTAACAGTTACATTTCACATCATGCTGTTCATATAAATAATTTATTTCTCACAGTTATTTATCCCTGAAAAGGGGAGAGGGTTTGGGAAGGAAATCTTGCTAAATCTCGGTAACCCGGTTCTCGCTATTCAACTCTTGTGTGCATCTTTTGTCTTTTAGTGAAGAGATATGTTCATGTGGTAGTTGTGATTTTTACTAAACAATTAAATAGCTTTACTTTTCACATCTCTTTTAATCCTCCACTTCATATTTTTTAAGTTGCATTATGGAAGTTTCCAACACCGCAACTTTAAAATGTTCCAATGATGCCCTCATGAATTTGTTTTTCAGCGGAACCTCAAAATGTTCTTGTAATGTGAGGAGTTGGGTTAACCCATAGGACCATCCCAAATGGCCTTCCCCATATTTGTCCAATATGTGTATTTTTTTCAACATCGGCCATCACATCATATTTCAAATATAAAAACGCAAGCATCATGGGATGATGGATACTTAGGGGACTCTACAACACAATGAAGAAGAGGCAGCTTGAAAAATACTTAAGATCTCGGCCTGCTCTTAGCCATAAAGCGACCACATTGGGAAGCATTCCCCTAACCACAATAATTATTTGAGGCCACTGCTGATTAGTTTGCTATTAAAACAAGGTTTTATAGAATAGCTTGAATTCATTTGGCAGTTTTAGACACACAAAAATGTGTCAATGATAACAATAATCAAGGGCTGTTTTGTTTGTTCATACATTTAAAGATTTCAAAACGGACAACCAAAGGAGCCTTCTTTATACGACTGAATTGTAAATGTACTCGCCCGCTAATGGTGACAATGATGATGAAGTTGTTGACAGCAGTTACAATGATGATGATGATAATGACTGTGTATTCTTCTCTTTCTCTCTCTCTCTCCCCCAGATCCTCTGACTGTGGGGCTCGTCGTCGGGCCCAGGGGGAGCCGCCACCATTGCTTCCAACGAGTGGAGTGCCAACGGTAGCCCGGAGGATGGGCTGGAAGAGGGGAACGATGAGCTGGACAAGGCCATGGACGGGGACGCCGAGGGGGTGTGGAGCCCAGACATAGAGCAGAGCTTCCAGGAGGCCCTGGCCATCTACCCTCCCTGTGGACGGAGGAAGATCATCCTCTCAGATGAAGGCAAGATGTATGGTGAGTAAAACACAAGCAAGCAATCCCACACTCACACACAATACATTTTTTTACGGTACCTTTTTCATCATGGGCCTTTTATGGTCTTAAAAACATCAAGTATAATTTTTGAAATTACTTGATGTGTCAGTCAGTCAATGTACTGATGCCAAAACAGGGTGCTATGGTTTGATTGCCACATCATTGATGTTTTACCTTGAAAGACACATTCTTTGTCATCAACCAATCCAGTCTAGACAGTAGTTTATTTGTGTAGTTATACCTAACAAACTTTTTCTAATTCTTATTTAACTAGATATAAAACTGGAACGTATACACACACACACACACACACACACACACACACACACAAACAAAAATCCAACTCATTCCATGTGTTAATCTGCCCTCCATCACTTTCTGGCTCATGTATTGAAACACCTGTGGCTTAATGTGTTTGGATCCCATTCCCTTCTGTAGTGAGAAAGGAAAATAAAATCTCAGCAGTTTGTAGTCTATTGGTTATTATCAATAAATGTCACAATAAGGTGCATCTCAAGCTCTGTTAAAACATGAACTGTGTGTGATTTTCAAATAAAAAAACAATTACAAAACAATTGTGCACATTAAGCTCTAGGTCAGGGGTAGGCAACACCCTGGTCCTATGTTTTTGATATAACCGACCTGGAAGACCAGGTGTATTCAGTTGAACTGATCAGTTGGTCAGGTGTGGTGTTGAGTTGAAACAAAATCGTTTAGTACCTGTGGCACTCCAGGGACAGGGTTGCTTAGCCCCTGCTAGGGTTTATATCATAGTTATAAAGCAAGTAACTGCATGATTTTCTGATCAACATTCGGGGTGTAACGGTACACATATTTGTACCGAACGGTTCGGTATGGGGACCTCGGTTCGGTATGGGGACCTCGGTTCGATATGGGGACCTTGGTTCGGTATGGGGACCTCGGTTCGGTATACACTGTGAATGAATACATTAAAATAGTTCAAATAAAATACTAGGCCTATAGCAGTGTATGCCAACCATGGTCCTGGGGAGCCCAAGGGCTGCACATTTCGTTTTTTGCCTTAGCACTATACAACTGATTCAAATGATACAATCTTGATAATGAGTTCATCATTTGAATAAGCTGTGTAGTGCTAGGGCAAAAAACAAAAACGTTCCCCCCTTGGGATCCCCAGGCCCGAGTTTGGGAAACGCTGGCCTATAGGCTATGCCTACGCTGCATTGTAGGCCTATGCCTCTTGAGTAAATCTGAGCTGAAAAAACATTTCAGGCTATTCCGTTAAAACAACTAGAGCCTATGCATACGTTGTAATCAAAATTAAAATCTTAATTGCCGCATTTCAAACAGTCCTTGTGTGAGGCGCAGCTAGGAACTAGTTCTGTACGATTGTGGTGAGTGGTGGGGTCGATAAACCAGAATTGGAGGATCCTCCAGTTTGGGAACATTTTGGCTTCCCGTATATTAAAATGGCGATGGACAGAGAGTTGTGGATAAAATGTTAGCAGTATGTCGCCACACTCAATGAGAATAGTTTATGCAGCTGTATGTTGACATATTTACACTGACATCACCCCAGTAGCCTATACCGGAGCAAGATGGAAACGCAAAGAGACAACAACACAACACATCTTCAAGCAGCCCTTGGCAGCTGATTCTGATCTGGCCAAAGAAATTACAAGAACAATAGGTTGACTATGTTTAGATTTTTTACAGTCTGGTTTATAGCTGCGGATATACAGTATGCCTATTCCCGGTTGTTGAGAATAGGATGAACATGCTAAGTTACGAACTTCCCTCTTGCACCCATTTTAGAAAACAGGTATTACCCTTTCTTGCAAACTGATAGAGCTTGCAAGAAAGGCAGTCAGAGCTTGCAAGAAAGGCATTTCACTTTACTTGTGCATGTACCATTAAAACTTGAAGCTTGAAACTATTTAAGCAAGCCAAAGCCGAAGATTTCAATGAATTATCCAATGCACCCTGTGTTGTGCTTACTTAACAGTGACAGCCATCACATTACCCCGGAGTGGGAGATGTACCATACTACAGACACGCCCCGTGTATGAGTCACACTTGCATATCTGGCAGTGAAGGAGGCAGTGTCATGGTGTGTTCATAACCAAGATGGAAGTGGAAATGTACCCATAGAGATAGATAAAGGACTTATCTTTGTATCTGTGCCATTGTGGCGCCCGTGACAGCAGTGGCAGCGCCATTCAGGCAATCTTCATTTTGAAGTAGTGAGTTTTCTTCTTCACGATTGGCTGATCCCTCCTGATGACCCAGTTGGACATGACTCCAACAGGGTCACCAGGAGGGACCATCCAAAGAAGTTGTAAGTTCCAACCCACCGGACACACACTGGTTGATTCAATGTTGTTTCCACATCATTTCAATGAAATTACTTTGAACCAACGTTGAATAGACGTTGAATTGACGTGTGTGCCTAGTGGGACCCAGTTTCCCATTTTAACACGGCATTTTGCCCACTAGAGGCCTCTATCATTCTCTATGGAGTTTACCACATATGACTGGGAAAACTACACTTGAACATCACTGCAACTGGTATTTACTTGTGCAAATCTCGTTTATCATTTTGAGCGTCCACTTCTCCCACATGGTGACCTCTGACGTTACCTACTAAGGAAATGGCCTCTATAACACTATTTCCAGCAGTTAAATGCAACAACAAAACCTTATTTATAAAAAGCAATGTATTAATGTGTTTTTTTTAACTCTATAATTTCTTTATAAGCATGATAGCTGTACTGTTAGTTTATGGTTAACGCAGCTTGTTGGACATTAGCCAATCTGCATTTCTCAACTAGTTCAAATCAGATGAATGCATCCAACTGTTATTTAGGACTTCACAACTGGTAAATTCCCACCTCCCACACGGAGAGGAAACTTGAGAGGCCCAACATCACAACAGACAATGCCAGGAACATTGTGAATGCACAACATTGTGAATGCTAAACTTTGTGGATAGCATGTAGTACTTTCCTGCAATCAAATTAATATATTTTATAATTTCACAATTAATAAACATGATAAAATAATATAAAACACTGAAAATCTGGTGTTACTAAGTCAAAGTTTTTGTTATATCTCAGTCTTGTGATAATATTGGGATACTAACTCAAAATGTAATTCATTCCAACTTTATATCTGACATGGTACAGGTGTCTTTTTAAGCCCATAACCATGTGTGTGAGTTGTATGCTTTTGTTTCAAAGTAGATTTGTTTAAGACTACCAATTGTTTAAGACTACCAATTGTTTAAGACTACCAATTGTTTAAGACTACCAATTGTTTAAGACTACCAATTGTTTAAGACTACCAATGGTTTAAGACTGCCGATTGTTTAAGACTACCGATTGTTTAAGACTACCAATTGTTTAAGAGAGGCTACGTGAGGGTAGCATATCCTTTCGGGATATAGCTAAGCTCGTGTTATTTAGCTTGCTTCATCAGAGAAGGCTTTTGTGAAGAGCTTGACATCGGCAAGTAGCTTATATTTTGAGTCTAAACTTGTCCTGGTAAAGTTGTCTGTCTTGACTACTGTCATTACTACTATAGGCAATAGGTATAGCTGGTCCATTATTCAATATCAGTTGGTTTCCAGCAGCAATCGTGGATAAACAGCCTTAAAATCAATCCTGAAAGAGGTATAATATTAGCTAGCTAAGGTATGTTGGTTGGAGATAAAAAGTATAGAGCTTACCATAATGTTGAGGCGACTTTACAAAGTTGCTAGCTGGCAAACATTATGTCTAGCTAGCGTTACTTGGGCATCTGTGCCCTTCTGCTGCTTTACAGGCAGAGGCCACTACGAACGGAAAATGTACCTAAACCACACATAATTGTCAGGTAAAGTACAGTGTAATATTATGTCACTCAAATTTCCAATTAAATGGGGGCCAATATATTGAGAGATGTAGTGTGTATTCCTGTGTTCTGCTGTAATGCATTGGAGCATGCTGCGGCTTGCCCCCCAGCTGGGAATGGAATGTTTCAATAGGATGTTATTGATAACAACCTATAGAAAGACACATCCTGTTTCTTTTATGTTTAATATTACTTGATATATTTTTTCATCATTCTTATCACAACATCATGGTGAGGCTCTAGCTGTCCTTGCTCAATGCATATATGCTCTCCCATACGATGTGTCACAGCAATTTTTTCTGATAGTGCTCAGAAACCGAACAGGTCTGAGCCTGTCGTCCCCTGACCCAGGGGCTGGTTGTTCCAGTCTCACTAGAAACATAGCATCAGAGCTGGAGCTTAGTTACCCAGAAGACACCACAGGCAGCTCCCCTTAGCTTGGTTTTCACCTGGCTTTCCTTAACGCTTCAAACCGGTTCTGTCAGTGTCATCACCTGTCAGTGCTGTCTCCAGCTATTTGCCACCTGCCATTTATTGCTCTTCTCTTCCTCATCTGCAGTCCTTAGACTGTGAATTAGGAAAGTGGCAAAACCAAGTGTCCTTTATAACTTCATGTCAGTCTAACACACTAAGGTGCTTCTTGCCATAACCAGTTATGCACGGTCTCTCACCTGGTCTCCAGAATAGCTTTTCCTGCTTCCTGCACCAGTTGTACCGACTTTGCAATTGTTTAACGCCATAAATCGAACCATGGAAACAAAAACATTGCAAAGAGTGCTATAAAACCTTCACACGGTCCTATAGGGATCTAAGCTATTTCCTCCACCAGCATGTTCATTAAAACGCAGGTGGAGAGAGCATGTTACTTGCTGAAATCCACTGCATCCAGATGGAGAAATTGGCAAGTTGCTGATTAGAATCATAAAACATTCAGGTGTTAGAAACTGGCTGCATTTGTCTAAAGTTACTCTTTCTCCCTATGATGGGTGAGAAAACAGGGGATTGGCTGGCTGGGCTGCTGATGGGTGAGAAAACAGGGGATTGGCTGGCTGGGCTGCTGATGGGTGACAAAACAGGGAAATGGCTGGCTGGGCACTGGTTTTGAATAAGACAGCCAAGTTGGAGAACATAAAACAGATTGAAATGTGAATAGTCAGGAAATGCATGGAACATGGGTTGAGATGTGGGCTTATTCGGGGGGTTTGACTTCACAATGTCCTCACAAAACCTCTTGGTTTTGGGGAACAGTGTTATGTTAACCAGCATGATATTGGCTGAGGAGATGATATAGGCTGAGGTGATGATATAGGCTGAGGAGATGATATTGGCTGAGGAGATGATATTGGCTGAGGAGATGATATAGGCTGAGGAGATGATATAGGCTGAGGAGATGATATAGGCTGAGTCTCCTCAAGTCCTGTTGTGTAACCATCAAGTCCTTTAATTATTGTTCATGTCTCATAAACTTAAATTGAATCCTGCACTTTTGAAACCATTTTAAATCCAACATCGGCTTCTATCAGAACGTTTTTCAAGACTATATATATTTAAGGGATTTTCTGTTGTTTTATTTTCATGGCTGTCTGCATTGTTGTTCTGTCCTTGCCTCTGTAAAATGGAATGTTTAGCATGCGTCTACCAGGAATGTCATTCTTTGGGTTCTGAGACAGATTTGATTGCTGGTAGCTGCCGTGGGCTAGCTGCCTCTGTGCTAGCTGTCGTTGTGCTAACTGCCGCTGTGCTAGTTGCCATTGTGTTAACTGCCGCTGTGCTAGCTGCCTCTGTGCTAGCTGTCGTTGTGCTAACTGCCGCTGTGCTAGCTGCCATTGTGTTAACTGCCGCTGTGCTAGCTGCCGCTGTGTTAGCTGTCGTTGCGCTAACTGCCGCTGTGCTAGCTGCCATTGTGTTAACTGCCGCTGTGCTAGCTGCCATTGTGTTAACTGCCGCTGTGCTAGCTGCTGCTGTGTTAGCTGCGTTTCTGGCTAGGCTGGCTGCAGTCTAAACCGAAACTCTGACTAGCTCTCCTCTCCTGGGGGATGTGGTGTTGAGTCTGCCTCCGGTTACAGTTACATCCTTTTAACTGTATCTGATCTGACTGGATGGCTAGCTAGCTAGCTATAGCATATTCATTGACATTTCTATATGTCAGAGGGACCTGTTGCTAAATGCTATTTCATAGTTGGTTGGATGGGTGTTACAGGTAACCTACTATGAATGAGAATGGACCAGATTAACACCTTTCAGTTGTCTGTGAATTTATTCATGTATTGCCAATTGCGCGATAATAGCACTGCAGAAGTGCACAGTTTCCTCTGACAACATTGCCATGGTTTAACCTCTGTCTGTCTATTGACCTTCCCTCGAGTCTATTGAAGAAGAGACTTTAATGGAAAAGCAAGATGGTGGCTCCTCTCCTGGTTTAGCAGGACAGTGAAGTGTTCAGAACCTATATCCCAGTGTTGTTTCTCAGAAAAGGAGCACAACAGAAGTGGCAGGTCAAACTGAATCGTGTTCCCTCCCTAAGCAGCACACTGTCAAGACCCCCAGTAGAGGTCAAGAAGAGCGGCCACTTTCTTTTTTCCAAACCAGTAAACACCCTATCCATTTACGTCATCTGAGGCCCTCCTGGCAGCGAGGCATGCCCCCAACCCAGAAGAAGCATTCTCACAAGGCGATGACCTCAGACATCTAAATTCTGCCCTGACGTGAGGCCGGGGGAATTTTAACGATTGCACTGTGTGTAATACTGTCTACTCCACAGTCTCTGACTGGGGAAGCGCTGCAAGTCCAATGCCGTGGCCTCCAAAACCAGGCAAGTCATCATCATCCCTCCTGTTGGGAATTCCATCTGGATTTTTCCACAAGGAATGTTCTTGTGGGAAATCGGTAGTGTTCCCTGATGACTACTGACCACAGATATCATGTGGCACTCGGTTTCTCCCTATGGTCAGAATGTCAGATGACCTTAAGATGAAAAATATAATTTGGAATGAAAAATCAATAAGTAGAACACCCTCAAAATGGTTGGAACATGGAGGCCATGATTCGTCTGTGTGTATTTGGCCACCACCCAGCAGAGTTCAGGGGTCAGGAGGAAGAGAGGATGAAGGGAGGAGGGTGTGTCTTGTTTTGTGGTGGAGCACGGCTGAAATATTGTTCACCTGTGTTATCTTGCTGGAGGAAGGCATGCTGCCAAGCCCTGAGCACACCTCCTCCTCCTGCAATGCACTCTGGGTAAGAAGGAAAAAACAGCAAAATAGGGCACTGGAGGGAAACACATGTCTCCTAGTGACCTTTGCACGCTGCGCTAGGAATGAGCGATGGGTTCATTGCATGCAGTAGAAGTCGGTAGAAGGACAGAGTATTATATGCAGCAGTTGGTAGATGAGTATGCTAGTTAGGCTGAACTTGAGTTTCATAGACAAGAGAGGAGTGGAAAGGAAAGCAGCATGTGATGACTAAGAGGGCCTGGTGTTTCCCTGTCATTCTCTTGCTGAGATGTCAGGAATGTTGTCTGTCATGGCCAAACAGTATGTTAGCAATTTAGGATTACCTCAATGTGAAAGGTTGGAGAGAGTGAGAGAGGGAGGGAGATAGACAGGGAGCGAGATAGAGATGGAGGGAGAGGGGGAGACAGAGGGAGATAGATCGATAGAAAGACACGAGGGAGAGAGAGAAAGAGGGTGGGAGATAGATAGATAGCCGGAGGGAGGGAGGGAGGGAGGGAGGGAGGGAGGGAGGGAGGGAGGGAGGGAGGGAGGGAGGGAGGGAGGGAGTAGATATATATCGTTACAACACTGTATGTATACATAATATGACATTTGTAATGTCTTTATTATTTTGGAAGTTCTGTGAGTGTAATGTTTACTGTTCATTTTTATTGTTTATTTCACTTTTGAATATTATCTACCTCACTTGCTTTGGCAATGTTAACATATGTTTCCCATGCCAATAAAGCATGCAGACAGACAGACAGACGGACAGACGGACGGACGGACGGACGGACGGAGGGAGGGAGGGAGGGAGGGAGGGAGGGAGGGAGGGGAGATAAATAGATAGACAGAGGGAGGGAGGGAGTTAACTCTGCTCCCCATCTCAGTGTGTAAGTGGAAAATTCCAGTGGACATGCAGTAAAAGAGGATAGTCATGACAGGGAAGAGGTTAATCACGGCAGAGTCAGCCTGCGGGGCTCTGCAAACTGAGTGTTGAGCAACCTGAGGGAGGGAGGGAGGGAGGGAGAGAGAGAGAGAGAGAGAGAGAGAGAGATGGAAACAGGGTGAAGTAGATGCCGATTGATTGAGATAGAGGTAAGATGGCAAGCGAGGGAGATGTACAGAAAGTTATTGTGTGAGCATACACTTGTGTATGTGTTAGTTGTCCTTGTTCGTAACTTGGACTGTGAGTGTGTGTGTGTGTGTGTGTGTGCACTCGTGTGTGTGCACTCGTGTGTGTGCACTCGTGTGTGTGTGTGTGTGTTTGTGTGTGCCAACCTGTCCACCACCTGACTTGAGGCCTTGAAGGGAGACCCCGTCTCTTCCGCCTAGCTGAACCTTCTGTCTAGTCTGAACAGGCCTAGCCAGTCTGCCTCTCTAAATCAATCTTCTACTTTGCAAAAGTCTTGTGTAAAAGACTTGGTAATTCCATGGCTCACAACCCCAGTCAGTTACTTACAACCTTTAATGAAGACACACAGAACAGTTTTCTTAAAACTGCCTTTGTAAATTAAGCTCATTTCCAGTTATTTTTATTTTTATTTTTATTTTTTAATTTTTTTATTTCACCTTTATTTAACCAGGTAGGCTAGTTGAGAACAAGTTCTCATTTGCAACTGCGACCTGGCCAAGATAAGGCATAGCAGTGTGAACAGACAACACAGAGTTACACATGGAGTTACACATGGAGTAAACAATTAACAATTAACAAAGTCAATAACACAGTAGAAAAAAGGGGAGTCTATATATACATTGTGTGCAAAAGGCATGAGAAGGTAGGCAAATAATTACAATTATGCAGATTAACACTGGAGTGATAAATGATCAGATGGTTATGTAAAGGTAGAGATAGAGATATTGGTGTGCAAAAGAGCAGAAAAATAAATAAATAAAAACAGTATGGGGATGAGGTAGGTGAAAATGTTGAAAATGTGTATTCGGTACAGAGGGAACAGATTCTAGAAGCCATTTGTTTGATAGTTAGTTCCACTGCTCCCTCAGTCCAGAAGATTGATAGTAGCAGTTGGGCTGAAGAGGGTAGGGGTCGGGGGCCAGGAGTGTGGGGGGTTGTGATTGTTCTCTCCCACCTCCTGACTGCGACAGTCAGTGGCAGGTGTTACTGTCCGTTGGGTAAGGGGTCACACACAAGGGTTATTTTGGGAAGGGAGGGGTGTGTGTGTGTGTGTGTGTGGGGGGGGGGGGGGGGGGGGCAGCCCTGATGCCAGGTGGCAGTTGTTGGTAAAGACAGTTATGGCTTTGTGTATCCTCCTAGAGTTACAGCCTCAGCTGCCCACCTACCCCCCGCCCCAACTCTTCACCCTCCACCCTAACACCCAACCCCTCACCCTCCACCCCCAACCTCCCCCCCAGCTGCCCACCTACCCCCCAACTCCTCACTCTCCACCCTCCCCACAAACCCTCACCCTCCACCCCAAACACTCACCCTCCACTCCCAATTTCCCCCTAACCCCTCCCCCCAACCACTCACCCTCCACCCAAACACCTCCCCCCCAACCCCTCACCCTCCACCCCCAACCCCTCACCCTCCACCCCAACCACTCACCCTTCCGCCCACCCTAGCCCTCACCCCCCCTCCTCAACCCCGAAACCCTCCACCCCAACCCCTCACCCTCCACCCCTACCCCTCACTCCCTATCATATTGTCCCAAGATGGCATAGCAGTCAGACGTCCTTTGTCCTCGTCTTGTCGTGTCCCGTGTATATATATATCTTTTCTTCGCATATCTTTTTTATTTTTTATTTTTTTAAATCTCAACTTCAAAAGACTCTCCTGCAACCCGCCTCACCAATTAAAAAAAAAAAAAGTATTATTCACCTCAAATCTGAAATCCACAATGGAAGCTAGCCAGTTTACTGGCTAAGGTTAGTATTCAGCTAACCACGGTTGGTGGTCATCAGCTATCCTTTAGCTCGTAAAACTATTGCCAGTTTTGTACAACACGACTCAGACAAGGGCATACCGGACCTATTTTCTCTCCATATCCCCGGATTTCTACCCCAAGCTCTGGACATTTACACCTGGATCTTGCAGCTAGCTAGCTGCTATCCGAGTGACAATTGCTTACGCCGGTCCCGGAGCAAACATCAATTATTCCGGAGCTAGCCAGCTGAAGAGTTCCATCAGCCACTCCTGGGCTACAATCACCTATCCGGACCCGTTTTACTGCCGATGCAGAGCCCCATCGGGCCTTCACGACTGGACTACCAACGTTGTCTGCCCGAGGGAGTTATCCAACTGGCCCCTCCGTCGCGACGTAACCTGAACGCCCATCTGCGGCCCGCTAATCGTTAGCTGTCTTATCGGCTGCTATCTGAATAGGTCTATCGTACAATTTTCTTGGGTTACTATAACTATATATATTTTGCCAATTGGATTGGTCCCCTCTACCACACCAAACCCCACTAATCTACCGACGGAAACGCACGAGATGGCTAAAAACAGACCTCTATCCTCTGCCAGCTTGCTACCCATGGCCCGGCTAGCTGTATAAATCGCCAAGGCCCCAACCAACCTCACTACTCACTCGACCCTTATGATCACTCGGCTAAGCATGCCTCTCCTTAATGTCAATATGCCTTGTCCATTACTGTTCTGGTTAATCTTTATTGGCTTATTTCACTGTAGAGCCTCTAGCCCTGCTCATTATACCTTATCCAATCTCTCAGTTCCACCACCCACACATGCGATGACATCACCTGGTTTCAATTATATTTCTAGAGACAAAATCTCTCTCATCATCACTCAATGCCTAGGGTTACCTCCACTGTATTCACTTCCTACCATACCTTTGTCTGTACATTATACCTTGAAGCTATTTTATCGCCCCCAGAAACATCCTTTTACTCTCTGTTCCGGACGTCCTAGACGACCAATTCTCATAGCTTTTAGCCGTACCCTTATCCTACTCCTTCTCTGTTCCTCTGGTGATGTAGAGGTGAATCCAGACCCTGCAGTGCCTAGCTCCACTCCTATTCCCCAGGCGCCCTCTTTTGATGACTTCTGTAACCGTAATAGCCTTGGTTTTATGCATGTTAACATCAGAAGCCTCCTCCCTAAGTTTGTTTTATTCACTGCTTTAGCACACTCTGCCAACCCGGATGTCCTAGCCGTGTCTGAATTCTGGCTTAGGAAGACCACCAAAAACTCTGAAATCTCCATCCCTAACTACAACATTTTCAGACAAGATAGAACGGCCAAAGGGGGCGGTGTTGCAATCTACTGCAGAGATAGCCTCTTGCTGCTGGTGAGTCTCTGATCCACCTCTACGCAGACGACACCATTCTGTATACTTCTGGCCCTTCTTTGGACACTGTGTTAACAACCCTCCAGACGAGCTTCAATGCCATACAACTCTCCTTCCGTGACCTCCAACTGCTCTTAAATACAAGTAAAACTAAATGCATGCTCTTCATCCGATCGCTGCCTGCACCTGCCCGCCCGTCCAGCATCACTACTCTGGACGGTTCTGTCTTAGAATATGTGGACAACTACAAATACCTAGGTGTCTGGTTAGACTGTAAACTCTCCTTCCAGACTCACATCAAACATCTCCAATCCAAAGTTAAATCTAGAATTGGCTTCATATTTCGCAACAAAGCATCCTTCACTCATGCTGCCAAACATACCCTCGTAAAATTGACCATCCTACCGATCCTCGACTTTGGCGATGTCATTTACAAAATAGCCTCCAATACCCTTCTCAATAAATTGGATGCAGTCTATCACAGTGCCATCCATTTTGTCACCAAAGCCCAATATACTACCCAACACTGCGACCTATACGCTCTCGTTGGCTGGCCCTCACTTCATACTCGTCGCCAAACCCATTGTATTTACTTTGCCACCATGGCCTTTTTTTGCCTTTACCTCCCTTATCTCACCTCATTTGCTCACATCGTATATAGACTTATTTTTCTACTGTATTATTGACTGTATGTTTGTTTTACTCCATGTGTAACTCTGTGTTGTTTAATGTGTCGAACTGCTTTGCTTTATCTTGGCCAGGTCGCAATTTTAAATGAGAACTTGTTCTCAACTTGCCTACCTGGTTAAATAAAGGTTCAATATATATACACTGCTCAAAAAAATAAAGGGAACAGTAAAATAACACATCCTAGATCTGAATGTATGAAACATTCTTATTAAATACTTTTTTCTTTACATAGTTGAATGTGCTGACAACAAAATCATACAAAAAGTATCAATGGAAATCAAATTTATCAACCCATGGAGGTCTGGATTTGGAGTCCCTCAAAATTAAAGTGGAAAACCACACTACAGGCTGATCCATCTTTGATGTAATGTCCTTAAAACAAGTCAAAATGAGGCTCAGTAGTGTGTGTGGCCTCCACATACCTGTATGACCTCCCTACATCGCCTGAGCATGCTCCTGATGAGGTGGTGGATGGTCTCCTGAGGGATCTCCTCCCAGACCTGGACTAAAGCATCCGCCAACTCCTGGACAGTGTGTTGGTGGATGGAGCGAGACATGATGTCCCAGATGTGCTCAATTGGATTCAGGTCTGGGGAACGGGCGGGCCAGTCCATAGCATCAATGCCTTCCTCTTGCAGGAACTGCTGACACACTCCAGCCACATGAGGTTTAGCATTGTCTTGCATTAGGAGGAACCCAGGGCCAACCGCACCAGCATATGGTCACACAAGGGGTCTGAGAATCTCATCTCGGTACCTAATGGCAGTCAGGCTACCTCTAGCGAGCACATGGAGGGCTGTGCGGCCCCCCAAAGAAATGCCACCCCACACCATGACTGACCTACCGCCAAACCGGTCATGCTGGAGGATGTTGGAGGCAGCAGAACGTTCTCCAAGGCCTCTCCAGACTCTATCACGTCTGTCACGTGCCTAGTGTGAACCTGCTTTCATCTGTGAAGAGCACAGGGCGCCAGTGGCGAATTTGCCAATCTTGGTGTTCTCTGGCAAATCTGGGACACCATGTCTCACCATGCCACATACCACCCTCATGGAGTCTGTTTCTGACCGTTTGAGCAGACACATGCACATTTGTGGCCTGCTGGAGGTCATTTTGCAGGGCTCTGGCAGTGCTCCTCCTGCTCCTCCTTGCACAAAGGCGGAGGTAGCAGTCCTGCTGCTGGTTTGTTGCCCTCCTACGGCCTCCTCCATGTCTCCTGATGTACTGGCCTGTCTCCTGGTCTCCATGCTCTGGACACTACGTTGACAGACACAGCAAACCTTCTTGCCACATTGATGTTCCATCCTGGATGAGCTGCACTACCTGAGCCATTTGTGTGGGTTGTAGACTCCGTCTCATGCTACCACTAGAGTGAAAGCACCGCCAGCATTCAAAAGTGACCAAAACATCAGCCAGGAAGCATAGGAACTGAGAAGTGGTCTGTGGTTACCACCTGCAGAACCACTCCTTTATTGGGGGTGTCTTGCTAATTGCCTATAATTTCCACCTGTTGTCTATTCCATTTGCACAACAGCATGTGAAATTTATTGTCAATCAGTGTAGCTTCCTAAGTGGACAGTTTGATTTCACAGAAGTGTGATTGATTGACTTGTGTTACATTGTGTTGTTTAAGTGTTCCCTTTATTTTTTTGAGCAGTGTTTATTTTTTTAATCCTCCCTCCTCAACCCCTGACCCTTGACCCCATACCGCTCACCCCCAACCCCTCACCCCACCCTCAACCTCCACCCCAGCCAGTTAACCCTTGCTTAGCGCTGTGTGCATGTGTGTGTCCGCAGTCCGCACCGGCTGCGCTAGTAGGGACCTGGCCAATCAGACTGGCTAGCACAGATGTGACAGAAGGGGAGGAATGCTAGGAATGTGGAGGCGCTGGGGCGGGTGTGTCCCTCCTAATCCAGGGGGAGGGGCCGCTGGCTGACTGACTGGCTGCTTCAGTTCAGTATCGGCTGGCCAAGCAGCTCATCTCAGTAGAGAGAGAGAAAGAGACAGAGCGATAGGGGAGAGAGAGAGAGATAGATGAGGGAGAGAGAGATAGACAGGGGAAGTGAGAGAACAAAAGGAGAGAGAGAGAGAGAGAGAGGGCTCAAGTCCTGCCAGCACTCATCTCCTAACATGTAGTACTTTTATGTTAATTACACCAAGCAGAGCAGAGCCTAAAGCAGGCCAAGGACCAAGGAAAAATGCAAATTGTCAGCTTTTCTCCTGTCATTGTGTCTGAGGTGCTGTCTGAAGTCAGTTGGCTTGGCCTGTCACAGGGCTTTTTTCAACATGGGTTTGCAATAATGTAAAGCTTTGGCTATCCTTTGTTCGTAACTTGGACTGTGTGTGTGTTTGTGTGTGTGTGTGTGTGTGTTTTGTTTTACTATCCTTGTGGAGACCAGAAATCCAAAACAAGGAACATTCGGACAAGTGTGGGCATTTCGCTGGTCCTCACAAGGAAAAAGGCCATTTCAGGCTTAGGGGATAGGTTTAGGGTTAGGGTTACAATTAGGATTAGGAGTTAGGGGTTTAGGTTAGGGGTTAGGGATAAAATGATTTTGAATGGGAATAAGCATGACCTGTTTCAGGAAACTAGGCGTATGCCGCGGGTCACTACTTCACACGAGAGCAGTTTGAAAGTCATATTTTTTTATTTTGATAAAAATGTGTTTTTTTGGCAGAACATGTGAACTTTCATGTTCCTTTCAGGCTCCCGAGTGGCACAGCGGTTAAGGCACTGCATCACAGTGCAGGAGGTGTTGCTACTGACCCTGGTTTGATCCTGGGCTGTATCACATCTGGCTGTAATCAGGAGTCTCATAGTGTGGTGCACAATTGGCCCAGTGTTGTTTGGGTTAGGGGAGGGTTTGGCTGGGGTTGGCCGTCATTGTGAATAACAAACTTGTATGTCATCTGTAAATACGAATATAATTATGTCTATTTGAGCTGGTTAGCATGTGTAGGTAATCCTGTCTAACGCTGCTTTAAAAATATATATATTGCTTAGTAGAACTGCATAAGTGTTGCTCTCCACTTTCTGGAGGACCGAGTTTTGAAATCAGTGGAATTCGAGTATGATAGCTAAGGAGATGGAGAAAACACCTGTCTCCGGATTACATCTTCAAACTAAGGGCAACCATAGCATCCGTGACAGGGAGAAGCGTCCAACCATGAATAAGTAAGATAGTCTAGCTAGCTATATTTTTTTTTAGGTATTACACATTTCTAATTTTGACAAAGTGGTTTTCATTTCAAGTTAAAGTGTACTGTTAGGTAGCTAGCTAACGTTAGCTGGCTGGCTCGCTAGCAAACGTTACGTGTATGAAGTTATTATTCGTATCTCAGAACCATTTGCTTGTTATAGCCTATTGTTAGCTAGCTAACATTGAACCTGGTTGGTTAGCTACCTGCAGATTCATACAGGGTAGTAATGTCATGAGTTGTGATTATGGTTAATTGTTTAGCTAGCTAGCTACATGTCTTAACAAAAGACTCCACTAGGCAAGTGTCCATTTTAATAGAATGTCACTGCGACAACTGTTATCCAGATTTTTTTGACTGCTGTTTTTAGGACAGAACGCTCGGATCAACCCTTAAAGAGATTGGTGGAGCTAAAGCTTAGCAGCATTCCTCCCTGCATACCACTGCTGGTTTGCTTCTGAAGCTAAGCAGGGTTGGTCCTGGTCAGTCCCTGGATAGATGCTGCTAGAAGTGGTGTTGGAGGGCCAGTAGGAGGCACTCTTTCCTCTGGTCTAAAAAAAAATATCACAATGCCCCAGGGCAGTGATTGGGGACACTGCCTTGTGTAGGGTTCCGTCTTTCGGATGGGACGTTAAATGGGTGTCCTGACTCTCTGAGATCATTAAAGATCCCATGGCACTTATCGTAAGAGTAGGGGTGTTAACCCCGGTGTCCTGGCTAAATTCCCAATATGGCCCTCGAACCATCACGGTCACCTAATAATCCCCAGTTTACAATTGGCTCATTCATCCCCCTCCTCTCCCCTGTAACTATTCCCCAGGTCGTTGCTGCAAATGAGAACGTGTTCTCAGTCAACTTACCTGGTAAAATAATGGATAAATAAAAAATAAATAAAAAAGAGTGTGTGAACGATGCTGAATGTGTGTAGACAAATAAAAGCTCTCCAGTAGGTCTAGCAAAACATTCAAAGGCCATTTTCTTTAAAGTGTGGTTACAAGTTTATCAACTTTCAAAGCAGAATTACTTTCCCATTGTTCCTCAAATGCAGTGTATGATATACAATTTAGTAGCTCTGTGTCTCTGCTTTTGTCGAAAGTTTAAATTATAAAAAAAAAAATTCAAATGTTGCTACATGAGATCGAATCAAGGCAGTCAGTCACAAATTGTTTGGTGCCCACAAGGATAGTAAAACAAACGTGTGTGTGTATGTGTTTTAGAGTGAGTGCCATGAGTGGGTGGCTGGTTTGTGGGGGAGTTTAGGTCATTATTCATGATACCGTTTTCTCTCTTTCTCCCTTTCTTTCGCTCTCTTTTTCTCCCTCTATTTATTTATCTCCTTCTTTCACATAAACACAGATATATACTGATGCACATTCACACCGATCCTCTTTGGGGAACTTCCTATCATTTCTCTTACTAGTCAGCAAATGTTAAAATGAGATTTTTGAGATGCAGACCTCCCTACCTAGTACAAAGAAACACAAACTGTACCTGAAAAATCCAACAAACTTGACCTAACAACCCTGGAAAATACTAATCACTTTGAGCATTGATAGATTCCACTGTTCGGTTGCTCTCTTTTGAAAAATGTTCAGATAAGTTGCATTCAGAGAAAAGTAACCCCTTTAAAGCCCCTGTCATCTGTCTGAGATAAAGCCATTAAAGCCAAGAATAGAAGGCCCTTCTCTGCCCGACCTGTTTGTGCAGAATGTCAAGTGTAGATGTTACATAATGAACAACATGTTCCTTCTATTTTTTTTAAAGTACTGTGTCTGTAATTATGTGACGCATGAGCTAAAAGTCAGGAGGTGTCAGACTAGCTAATGAAATCAAAGCTCCTGAACTAGCCAGTTGTCGTTGTTTTATACGCCTGTTGAAAACATTTTGGAAGTGGTGTCCCAGGGTCAGTGATATAAAGAAATGTTCGCCTACTGACTGAGAGGTTGAGTAATGTGTGTGTTCCAAAGAAGAACCTTTTGGGAGGTCGACGGTGTGCGGCACCTAGCATTCTGTTGAGATCCTGTAGCTATTTACCAGCAGACCTTTAGCTCCACCTTGTGTTTGTTTTGGATAATCATGTTAACGTAGAAGTAGCCCACAGACACAGATCTAGAATCAGCCTTTTCTTTCCAAATATGAACAATCTTTTGGGTGAAAAATGCTTAACTGACCATAGTTCAGAGCCTACTCTTTTACTGTCTGTGTACCAGCTATAGAAAAGCTGTATGGTTGCTAAATGTGTCAATGAGATTTGTTTCCAGGTTGTATTCTTCATGGTGTTGTTCACCTCTCTGTTACAGGTCGTAATGAGTTGATAGCTAGATACATCAAGCTGAGGACAGGCAAAACCCGCACCAGAAAACAGGTAACAATACTTTTTTATTTTACAGCAATGGGTTGATAAAAATGTTTTACCACTCAGACTTTATAATGACTTGATTTTACATTACATTTACATTGAAGTAATTTAGCAGACACTCATATCCTGAACGATTTTACCTACATTTATTATTAGAAGTCAAATTAAATCAAATGTTTTTTGTCACTTACACGTGTTTAGCAGATGTTATAGCGAAATGCTTGTGCTTCTTGTTCCGACAGTGCAGTAATATCTAACAAGTAACATCTCTGCCAATTTCACAACAAATACCTAATACACACAAATCTAAGTAAAGGAATGGAATTAAGAATATATTAACATATGGGCGGACAATGTCAGAGCGGCATAGACTGAGATACTGTAGATAGTATAGAATACAGTATATACATATGAGATAAGTAATGCAAGATATGTAAACATTATTAAAGTGACATTATTTAAAGTGGCGAGTGTTCCATTTATTAAAGTGGCAAATTATTTCAAGTCTGTGTATGTAGGCTGCAGCCTCTCTGTGCTAGTGACGGCTGTTTAACAGTCTGATGGCATTGAGATAGAAAAGTCTACAAGACGTATTAGATATCCTATATGTAACATTTGGAACATGGAAACTACAGTTGAAGTCGGAAGTTTACATACACTTAGGTTGGAGTCATTAAAACTTGTTTTTCAACCACTCCAAAAATGTCATGTTAACAAACTATAATTTTGGCAAATCGGTTAGGACATCTACTTTGTGCATGGCACAAGTAATTTTTGCAACAATTGTTTACAGACAGATTATTTCACTTATAATTCACTGTATCACAATTTCAGCTGGTCAGAAGTTTACATACACTAAGTTGACTGTGCCTTTAAACAGTTTGGAAAATTCCAGAAAATGATGTCATGGCTTTAGAAGCTTCTGATAGGCTAATCATTTGAGTAAATTGGAGGTGTACCTGTGGATATATTTCAAGGCTTACCTTCAAACTTAGTGCCTCTTTGCTTGACATCATGGGAAAATCAAAATAAATTGACCTCAGATTGACCAAGACCTCAGAAAAACATTGTAGACCTCCACAAGTCTGGTTCATCCATGGGAGCAATTTCCAAACACCTGAAGTTATCACATTAATCTGTACAAACAATAGTGCGCAAGTATAAACACCATGGGACCACGCTGCCGTCATACTGCTCAGGAAGGAAACGTGTTCTGTTTCCTGGAGATGAATGTACTATGGTGCAAAAAGTGCAATTCAATCCCAGAACAACAGCAACACAAGGACCTTGTGAAGATGCTGGAGGAAACAGGTACAAAAGTATCTATATCCACAGTAAAACAAGTCCTATATCGGCATAACCTGAAAGGCCGCTCAACAAGGAAGAAGCCACTGCTCCAAAACCGCCATAAAAAAGCCAGGCTACGGTTTGCAACTGCACATGGGGACAAAAGATCATACTTTTTGTAAAGTGTCCTCTGGTCTGATGAAAGAAAAATAGACCTGTTTGGCCATAATGACCATTGTTATGTTTGGAGGGAAAATGGGGATGCTTGCAAGCCGAAGAACACTATCCCAACCATGAAGCACGGGGGTGGCAGCATCATGTTGTGGGGGTGCTTTGCTGCAGGAGGGACTGGTGCACTTCACAACATAGATAGCATCATGAGGATGGAAAATGATGTGGATATATAGAAGCAACATCTCAAGACATCAGTCAGGAAGTTAAAGCTTGGTCGCAAATGGATCTTCCAAATGGACAATGACCCCAAGCATACTTCCAAAGTTGTGGCAAAATGGCTTAAGGACAACAAAGTCCAGGTATTGGAGTGGCCATCACAAAGCCCTGACCTCAATCCTATAGAAAATTTGTGGGCAGAACTAAAAAAGCAAACTCTCCCAACTTATTGTGGAAGGCTACCCGAAACGTTTGACCCAAGTTAAACAATTTAAAGGCCATGCTACCAAATACTTTTTGAGTGAATGTAAACTTCTGACCCATTGGGAATGTAATGAAAGAAATAAAAGCTGAAATAAATCATTTTCTCTACTATTATTCTGACATTTCACACTCTTAAAATAAAGTGGTGATGCTAACTGACCTAAGACAGATAATTTTTACTCTGATTAAATGTCAGGAATTGTTAAAAACTGAGTTTAAATGTATTTGGCTAAGGTGTATGTAAACTTCTGACTTCAACTGTAGGTGTATTGCAGTAACAGCTCAGCAAATTGTGTCAGTATTCTGTTAATTTGTAGAAATTACATTTGTCTGTCTTTTCTATTTGTACTGAAGACAAGTAACACCATCCAACTCAAATCAAAGATACAAAAAAATACAAATAATGTAGTGGTGTGTGAATCGCCTTCATTTAATGTTCGAGTAGCTGTATAATATTGTGTGTGTTTGTGTTTGTGTTTGGTGTGGGCGTGCATGTGTGTGTGTGTGCTTGTATCCATGTGTATGTCCGTGTGTGTGTGTGTGTTTGGTATTTGTGTGCTTGTATCCATGTGTATGTCCGTGTGTGTGTGTGTGTGTGTGTGCTTGTATCCATGTGTGTGTGTGTGCTTGTATCCATGTGTATGTCCGTGTGTGTGTGTGTGTGTGCTTGTATCCATGTCCGTGTGTGTGTGTGTGCTTGTATTCATGTGTATGTCCGTGTGTGTGTTTGGTGAGTGTGTGTTTGTATCCATGTGTATGTCCATGTGTGTGTGTGTACTCTATGATTTTATAACTGTCTCGCACCCCTTTAGGTATCTAGTCACATACAGGTGTTAGCACGGAAGAAAGTTCGAGAATACCAAGCAGGTATCAAGGTAGGTGCTACTGAACAGGCCTCCTGCCAACTGTGACTGGGCTTCTCTTTCCTCCTTGGTTACGGCCTCTCTTGTCGTCTCTCTCTCGGTCTCCCTTTTTCTTCTTCTCTTGGCTCTTCTCCTCTTGGCTCTTCTTCTCTGCAGGTTTCTAGCCATTTGCAGGTTCTCGCCCGGAGAAAATCTCGCGAGATCCAGTCAAAGCTGAAGGTATGCGCTTCTCTGCGGGCTGGGCGGGGCTGGTCAAGGCTTGGCTTTGCGCTAACCAATTAGTACTTTAGTTCTTCTTACAGCCGTAGATGGATAGGTTCTCCGTGACTAGAAAATACCAACCCTGGTAAATAGTACTGTAGAAGACCCCCAGTCTGCATAGGGGTGTATTGGCTTGAGGTCACTGTGTGACTCATCATGTAGGCTAACGTGTCTGGGAGAGACTAGAGCAACAAGTTATAGCTAGTAGCTACCATGCATGCACGGCACAGGGCGCAACAGGCAAAAAAATATGGTCATCTGTTGACCACTGAAATACATCTCAATGCTTAATACAGTACTGTACAAAGCTGTAAAGAAATTACATTATAGGAGCTGTCTTTATTATACTGCTTATCCTGTATATAGTAACTCAGCCTGTGGTGTAGCCTAGAGGAATGCTGTGAGCAGTATGATCTGTCTGTGGTGAACGGTGTTGCTGCATGATGGCCTTGTCGCTACAGCTGCACGCCTGTCCCTACTGTACCTATGCCAGCCATGCTTCTGCCTATAGGCTTTCCTCAAATCTTCCTCTGCCTTCAACCCTTCTCTCCGCTCTGACCCCAATCTCCATTGGATGTCTCTGAATGTTCTTCTGTATGAGAGTTAACTACTACAATCGTATGCAAATACCTACATGTTAGAATTAAACCATCATACTCTATACACTACTATAGCAGTATGCTTAGAACAAGTGTCCTACAGTACCTGTATACTTCTGCTATACTATACTACAGAATATATATACATATACAGTGCATTCTGAAAGTATTCAGACCCTTTGACCTTTTCCACATCACGCTACATACAGCCTTATTCTAAAATGGATTAAATTAGCATTTTCCGCATCAGTCTACATACAATACCCCATAATGACAAAGCTAAAACAGGTTAAACATTTTTTTTTAAACAGAAATACCTAAGTATTCAGACCCTTTGCTATGAGACGAGAAATTGAGCTCAGGTGCATCCTGTTTCCATTGATCATCATCCTTAGCTGGTATAGATCATCCTTGAGAAGTTTCTACAACTTGATTGGAGTCCACCTGTGGTAAATACAATTAATTGTACGTGAATTATATAGACACACCTGTTTATAGAAAGACCCACAGTTGACATGTCAGAGCAAAAACCAAGCCATGAGGTCGAAGGAATTGTCCATAGAGCTCCGAGACAGGATTGTGTCAATGCAAAAAATGTCTGCAGCATTGAAGGTCCCCAAGAACAGAGTGGCCTCCATCAATTTTAAATGGAAGAAGTTTGGAATCACCAAGACTATTCCTAAAGCTGGCCGCCAGGCCAAACTGGGCAATCGGGGGAGAAAGGCCTTGGTCAGGGAGGTGACCAAGAACCCGATGGTCACTCTGACAGAGCTCCAGAGTTCCTCTGTGGAGATGGGAGAAACTTAAAGGACTGTCAGACAATGAGAAACAAGATCCTCTGGTCTGATGAGACCAAGATTGAACTCTTTGGCCTGAATGCCAAGCGTCACGTCTGGAGGAAACCTGCCACCATCCCTACAGTGAAGCATGGGGGTGGCAGCATCATGCTGTGGGGATGTTTTTCAGTGGCAGGGACTGGGAGTCTAGTCAGGATAGAGGGGAAAGATGAACAGAGCAAAGTGCAGAGAGATCCTTGATGAAAACCTGCTCCAGAGCGCTCAGGATCTCAGACTGGGGCGATGGTTCTCCTTCCAACAGGACAATGACCATAAGCACACAGCCAAGACAACATTTTCTATAAACCTGTTTTTGCTTTGTCATTATAGGGTATTGTGTGTAGATTGATGAGGGGGAAAAACAATTTAATACATTTTAAATTAAGACTGTAACGAAAGAAATCAAGGGGTCTGAATAGTTTCCTGAATGCATATATATATATATGTATATATATATATATATATATATATATATATATATATATATATATACAGTGGGGCAAAAAAGTATTTAGTCAGCCACCAATTGTGCAAGTTCTCCCACTTAAAAAGATGAGAGAGGCCTGTAATTTTCATCATAGGTACACTTCAACTATGACAGACAAAATGAGAAGAAAAATCCAGAAAATCACATTGTAGGATTTTTATTTATTTATTTGCAAATTATGGTGGAAAATAAGTATTTGGTCACCTACAAACAAGCAAGATTTCTGGCTCTCACAAGCCCCTCTGTCCTCCACTCGTTACCTGTATTAATGGCACCTGTTTGAACTTGTTATCAGTATAAAAGACACCTGTCCACAACCTCAAACAGTCACACTCCAAACTCCACTATGGCCAAGACCAAAGAGCTGTCAAAGGGCACCAGAAACAAAATTGTAGACCTGCACCAGGCTGGGAAGACTGAATCTGCAATAGGTAAGCAGCTTGGTTTGAAAAAATCAACTGTGGGAGCAATTATTAGGAAATGGAAGACATACATGACCACTGATAATCTCCCTCGATCTGGGGCTGCACGCAAGATCTCACCCTGTGGGGTCAAAATGATCAAAAGAACGGTGAGCAAAAATCCCAGAACCACACGGGGGGACCTAGTGAATGACCTGCAGAGAGCTGGGACCAAAGTAACAAAGCCTACCATCAGTAACACACTACGCCGCCAGGGACTCAAATCCTGCAGTGCCAGACATCTCCCCCTGCTTAAGACAGTACATGTCCAGGCCCATCTGAAGTTTGCTTAAGAGCATTTGGCTGATCCAGAAGAAGATTGGGAGAATGTCATATGGTCAGATGAAACCAAAATATAACTTTTTGGTAAAAACTCAACTCGTTGTGTTTGGAGGACAAAGAATGCTGAGTTGCATCCAAAGAACACCATACCATACCTACTGTGAAGCATGGGGTGGAAACATCATGCTTTGGGGCTGTTTTTCTGCAAAGGGACCAGGACGACTGATCCGTGTAAAGGAAAGAATGAATGGGGCCATGTATCGTGAGATTTTGAGTGAAAACCTCCTTCCATCAGCAAGGGCATTGAAGATGAAACGTGGCTGGGTCTTTCAGCATGACAATGAAAAACACCGCCCGGGCAACGAAGGAGTGGCTTCGTAAGAAGCATTTCAAGGTTCTGGAGTGGCCTAGCCAGTCTCCAGATCTCAACCCCATAGAAAATCTTTGGAGGGAGTTGAAAGTCCGTGTTGCCCAGCAACAGCCCCAAAACATCACTGCTCTAGAGGAGATCTGCATGGAGGAATGGGCCAAAATACTAGCAACAGTGTGTGAAACCCTTGTGAAGACTTACAGAAAACATTTGACCTCTGTCATTGCCAACGAAGGGTATATAACAAAGTATTGAGATAAACTTTTGTTATTGACCAAATACTTATTTTCCACCATAATTTGCAAATAAATTCATTAAAAATCCTATAATGTGATTTTCTCACTTTGTCTGTCATAGTTGAAGTGTACCGATGATGAAAATTACAGGCCTCTCTCATCTTTTTAAGCAGGAGAACTTGCACAATTGGTGGCTGACTAAATACTTTTTTGCCCCAAATATATATATATATATATATATATATATATATATATATGGTCATTGCTTAGGGTCATTGTCCTATATATATTATATATATTTATATGAATATATAATGTACAGTGCCTTGCGAAAGTATTCGGCCCCCTTGAACTTTACGACCTTTTGCCACATTTCAGGCTTCAAACATAAAGATATAAAACTGTATTTTTTGGTGAAGAATCAACAACAAGTGGGACACAATATTGAAGTGGAACGACATTTATTGGATATTTCAAACTTTTTTAACAAATCAAAAACTGAAAAATTGGGCGTGCAAAACGATTCAGCCCCTTTACTTTCAGTGCAGCAAACTCTCTCCAGAAGGTCAGTGAGGATCTCTGAATGATCCAATGTTGACCTAAATGACTAATGATGATAAATACAATCCACCTGTGTGTAATCAAGTCTCCATATAAATGCACCTGCACTGTGATAGTCTCAGAGGTCAGTTAAAAGCGCAGAGAGCATCATGAAGAACAAGGAACACACCAGGCAGGTCTGAGATACTGTTGTGAAGACGTTTAAAGCCGGATTTGGATACAAAAAGATTTCCCAAGCTTTAAACATCCCAAGGAGCACTGTGCAAGCGATAATATTGAAATGGAAGGAGTATCAGACCACTGCAAATCTACCAAGACCTGGCCGTCCCTCTAAACTTTCAGCTCATACAAGGAGAAGACTGATCAGAGATGCAGCCAAGAGGCCCATGATCACTCCCATGATCACTCTGCAGAGATCTACAGCTGAGGTGGGAGACTCTGTCCATAGGACAACAATCAGTCGTATATTGCACAAATCTGGCCTTTATGGAAGAGTGACAAGAAGAAAGCCATTTCTTAAAGATATCCATAAAAAGTGTTGTTTAAAGTTTGCCACAAGCCACCTGGGAGACACACCAAACATGTGGAAGAAGGTGCTCTGGTCAGATGAAACCAAAATTGAACTTTTTGGCAACAATGCAAAACGTTATGTTTGGCGTAAAAGCAACACAGCTCATCACCCTGAACACACCATCCCCACTGTCAAACATGGTGGTGGTAGCATCATGGTTTGGGCCTGCTTTTCTTCAGCAGGGACAGGGAAGATGGTTAAAATTGATGGGAAGATGGATGGAGCCAAATACAGGACCATTTTGGAAGAAAACCTGATGGAGTCTGCAAAAGACCTGAGACTGGGACGGAGATTTGTCTTCCAACAAGATAATGATCCAAAACATAAAGCAAAATCTACAATGGAATGGTTCAAAAATAAACATATCCAGGTGTTAGAATGGCCAAGTCAAAGTCCAGACCTGAATCCAATCGAGAATCTGTGGAAAGAACTGAAAACTGCTGTTCACAAATGCTCTCCATCCAACCTCACTGAGCTCGAGCTGTTTTGCAAGGAGTTATGGGAAAGCATTTCAGTCTCTCGATGTGCAAAACTGATAGAGACATACCCCAAGCGACTTACAGCTGTAATCGCAGCAAAAGGTGGCGCTACAAAGTATTAACTTAAGGGGGCTGAATAATTTTGCACGCCCAATTTTTCAGTTTTTGATTTGTTAAAAAAGTTTGAAATATCCAATAAATGTCGTTCCACTTCATGATTGTGTCCCACTTGTTGTTGATTCTTCACAAACAAATACAGTTTTATATCTTTATGTTTGAAGCCTGAAATGTGGCAAAAGGTCGCAAAGTTCAAGAGGTCCGAATACTTTCGCAAGGCACTGTATATATGCCACTTGTCTTCATTCCATCAGAGGACGGCAGACACTAATCCTTCATTCAATCCCTCAACCCCAAAACAATTTCAAACACAAAGTGAATCAGCGTACAGTTAAAGTGTGCCTGTGTGCAGTTAAATTGTGTTCAAGTGTATATTACCGTCAGTTAGCATACTGTATAAATAATTTCCCAAAAATGTAGTTGGTCACCCTCTACCTTCATTGTAGTTGGTCACCCTCTACCTTCATTGAAGTTTATTGGACCTTCTTTATTTAGACTTCTCTATTTATTTTCTAGTAGACTGTATCTAGTAGACTGATTATTGTAACCACCTCAATGTTTGGACATTTATTTGAATGACAGGGAAATACTGTACCCTTCCCTACATTATTGTCCATTGCATAGTTCCTGTCCCAGATAAATTCAGCTCCCATTTCTTTACATCAGGGCTCCTTATGGAGTATTAAGATATAACTACATAACAGATGTTATAGTTAGTTTAGCATTCTGCTCTTGCTTTAGTATTCATTTTGCTGATGATATGCAGCCCACCGGTCATATGTTTAACACCCCTGGCTTAGAGCAAACAGATTTAATGCATTATCCTTAGAATGAGTAAATAATAAAACACTATATGTCCTGCCTTTGTATGTGACGGTTTTTCCAACAGGCTCAAAATGAGATGATACTAAGTCATTATAAAGTCTTGCAATACATTTATGTGTGCATCATAATGTATAATACCTTCTATCACTATAATGAATTATACCTGTTGTCTTTTAGTTAGTTACCTAACTCTGTCTCTATAATGAATTATAACTGTTGTCTTTTAGTTAGTTACCTAACTCTATCTCTATACTGAATTATACCTGTTGTCTTTCAGTTAGTTACCTAACTATATCTCTATAATGAATTATAACTCTTGTCTTTCAGTTAGTGTTACCTAACTCTATCTCTATGAATTATACCTGTTGTCTTTTAGTTAGTTACCTAACTCTATCTCTATAATGAATTATACCTGTTGTCTTTCAGTTAGTGTTACCTAACTCTATCTCTATAATGAATTATACCTGCTGGCTTTCAGTTAGTTACCTAACTCTATCTCTATAGTGAATTATACCTGTTGTCTTTCAGTTAGTGTTACCTAACTCTATCTATTTAATGAATTATACCTGTTGTCTTTTAGTTAGTTACCTAACTCTATCTCTATAATGAGTTATACCTGCTGTCTTTCAGTTAGTTACCTAACTCTATCTCTATAATGAATTATACCTGTTGTCTTTCAGTTAGTTACCTAACTCTATCTCTATAATGAATTATACCTGCTGTCTTTCAGTTAGTTACCTAACTCTATCTCTATAATGAATTATACCTGTTGTCTTTCAGTTAGTTACCTAACCTAACTCTATCTATATAATGAATTATACCTGCTGTCTTTCAGTTAGTGTTAGCTAACTTTTCTTCAGGGATAAGAACATTCATTTTATGTCAACATCCTAGTGGCCTACAGTACATCTAGAACTTGTTCATAATTGATGTTTTTTAGTTTGTACTGACACAGCCTATTAGCAAACCCATAGTTTATCACAATATCCCTAGAATTATATGCCTTTAGATGTGTATACTAATGGTTTCTCTTTCCTTTGATTTAGGCCATGAATTTGGTAAGTGGATTTGACTTCTACGGTTTGCTTCCCTCCTGCTTGGCGGTGCCAGTGGATTGTCCACTCTGCTAATGCCCTCTGCTGGCATGGCAACCCAACCTCACTGCTATCCTATAATAAAGCAGATCTTAGCCATAGGAAACGTGTGTGCTTGGAACCACATTGCTGTGCATCGTACCTGATCATGATAATCATTGATTATCATGTTTTTGCAGGGTGGTTCTGCTTCTCTGAGGACACACTTCTCTGTAACACTTGTTTAGTGTATGCTACGTACAAAAATAAGTCTGCAACAGCAAACATGAACACATATTTAGCAGATGTTATTGCGGGTGTAGCAAAATGCTTCCATGTCCATAGGCTATTATTGATACAAATTGTGATCCAAGAGGATGTTGAGGCATGGTAGAATGTGGATGCAAAACCAGACACTATTTCTGATCAATACTTTGAAGGACCAATATCACAATCCGATTGAGCATCTCCAAGATAATATTGTAATTATTTTCACTGTGATATTTTGGTCCAATTATGAGGCAACGCATTTATGTAGCGCATAGGTTCAGAGATCTTCTATACTGTTCGCAGTTCTATGACCCCATCCACTACCAATATGTACGGTACTACTTAACCTAGGGCTGCACTAACACTATTTAGTGCTAGAGTCGTCACATTGTAATACTGTAGAGAAACATAAACATTGCCTGTGTTCCTCTACCTGGTCAGAGTCTATAGTCAGTTGTGGCTCAGTAAATCACTGCTACCAGTTTCACACAGTGCACTCGCTGTGTTTTGGTACTTTCATTTGACTTTGTTTACACTAAGGATTTGGCATTTGGAGATTCTTTAGGTCAGATTTCTGCTGCATCTACAGGTACATGTCTTTCCTATTTCAAGACGTGAAGTAATACTACCAACAAGGCAAATGTAGGATATCTTGTTTCCTTCTACGAAATGTCACATAGTTGCACAGTGATGAGAATACACCAAGGTGTTGGCCTTTGGAGATACTTCACTTTTCTCTCTTACTCTGCTTTGTACAATGACAATATGATTGCAATATTGCTATGAGGGTTAAGATACTGGTTCAAGTGTGATGAGGCACACACAAAGTGTTGTTTCTGATGTTTCAGTATTTTTTTGTTGCTGGTAGACATACAGTAAAGTTGAATGCTCTCGATTGTCCAGGTACAAACATGCCAAGCTTAACCATAACCATCTACACTTTGCTTTTCTATCTCTGACCATTACAATCAGCAGAACGTTCCAGACAAATCACATTCATTCCAATTGTTATCTGACCACATACTGGCCAATGCGGCCATTAGTCCTACAGTATATATTCATCAAGAGTCCCGTTTCTCTGTTTTGAAACAAGAGGAACTTTTTGTTCTATTTTACTGTCTTTTTTCCATAATAAGAGTGGTTGTGTCAACCACGGTTTCTCACAGACAGTCTGTCTTTCTGCAGGAGGCATTTCCTTCAAGGTCTCTACTAATTACAATCATGTGACTCCTGGAATGTTCTCTTTGATTATGTGGCTTAAAATCTTTTTGATCTGCTTCGTTGAATTAATCATATACATGTTCTCTTCACGTCTTCTTTTTCATTATTGTAGCCTACTAGTACTCCAAACGTAGTTGAAGTTAAGACTGATGTTTCATTTATTTATTAGATTGGCTGTTTGTTTACTAAAGATCCTAATGGGAGTACATAAGAATATCAGATAATGTTATATTTACAGTATAAATACAATAGTGATAGCTAGTAGTAATTGTTGTAACTGTTGTTGTTTTTTAAACTATTGAACCAACTGTGTTCCTCTCGGGCACTGTGAGTAGCCTAATAGTTATGTCAACCAGCTCAGTGTATACTAGGTGTTAGACTGCTCTCTAGTGGTGCATCTCCCTCACTTCCCCCTCCTCGTCAACAGGACCAGGCATCTAAAGACAAGGCCCTCCAGAACATGGCAGCGTTGTCGTCTGCTCAGATTGTGTCTCCGAGCCTGATCAAGAGCCAGCTACCCCCACTGCCCCACTCTCCCTACCCCCCGCAAGCCAGGGTGAGCCCTTCTACACTGAGTTTGGGGTTGCAATGATTGCCTTTTCTCTGCATTGACAGTATTTACATTATTGTTGTACTAGTAATTGATGTAGGCTATGGGAGTACAGTACAGTCCCTGAGCTACTTCATGTAAAGCTTGACCAAATGAGCCTGTGAATATATAACTTGAGGACAGAGCTTTTGTGAAACTCTGTGAAACCGACTCTGTTATCTTTGCCTTCCAGTTTTGGCCAGGCCCTATCCCAGGACAACCCGGCCCCTCTCAGGAGTGAGTATGACTGTGTTTACTATCTGTTGAGTGACAGGTTCAGGTGTTTGGACTGTTCGTTTGATTGGTTGTTTGTTTGTTTGATTGACACTTGTGACTGGAATTGGAATGGCGGGTTCTCTTTGGCACGTTTAACGGATCGCATTTGTGCACATCAGGCTGATTCTAGAGCTCAACCAGGGAAGGACTCCTGGGTTTGGCCGCACCAGCTATGCGTAAGTTTCCTCCTAGTCCAGCTGTAGCACAAGGCAGCACTAACTCTGCTTCAGTATGTGTCCTGCTCCTGCACTAACTTTACGACCAGGGCACAACCAGCTTCACGTCTGAGAGAGAGAAGACCAAACATGCTATGAAGTTGTTTTTAAAGTCGTTCCGTTCTGGCCATTTGGGATGTAAAGACGTTACACGGTAGGGTGATTTCATGACAAACTGGGGGCATAATGTTACATTAGTCTATGACAGCACCTAACTTGAGATCCATGTTTGTCACTCCAATATTAAAGTAAATCTTCCATTGACATCTATGCATGACTTGCACAAAAAGCATATCTGAAGTTAGGATTTGGCCCATTGTGTACGTTCACGTGTCACACTTAAGCATCGCTCTGAAATTATGTGCCACAATCACACACAGAGAAACATCAATCAAATGTTCAATCCACCAACCAATCAGTGTATGTAAATAGCATCACTAAATGTATGGTGTAGAGTGGTGACAGAGTGAAGCAGAGGTGGACTTACGTCTAGCTGGTGCAGCCACAGACACATGCCTATGTTGAGAAACGTGTCATAATACTGTGGATCCACGTCTGTCTGACATGCCAATGAAGCCCAAAGCCACATGCCACTAGCATAACCAGGTTTCACATGGAATTTCACTTTTGGAAATATGTGGAATAAACACAGCTGGATGAAAACTGAAAAGTTTGACTCCTCAACTGTGTGTGATAATCATTCTCTTTCAGTATCAAACCTTTTGCACCGTCTCCATACACAACTCTACCAGGCCCTCCCCCTCCCCCTATATCAAGTGAGTATGGAGTCAGTTAGCATTCATACAGTACATCCTCATTCATGATCCCTAAAAGAGGGAACTGTCCAATGATGACAGTAATGATACACGTGATATAACATACACATCAGCACTATATCTGGTGCTTAACATTAATACAGAAATTAAACATCAGCTTTGGAGACCTCAGCCTGACTGCCTCTCTCTCTCTTCTTCTCTCTGTGTGTTCTGCTGTTCTCTCTCGCTCTCTCTTTCTTCTTCTCTCTGTGTGTTCTGCTGTTCTCTCTCGCTCTCTCTCTCTTCTTCTCTCTGTGTGTTCTGCTTCTCTCTCTCTCTCTCTCTGTGTTCTGCTGCTCTCTCCTATCTCTCTCTCTCTGTCAGACTATGAGCCTTTGGCACCCCCCCTCCCCCCGGCTGCTACGGCGGTGCCCGTGTGGCAGGACCGGACCATCGCGTCCTCCAAGCTGCGGATGCTAGAGTACTCTGCCTTCATGGAGGTGCAGAGGGACCCTGACAACGTGAGTCACCAAACCAACCACACTAACCAACCCGTGCTAATCAAAGTTGTCGATAAAGGCCTTTGTTTTATAGTCCACAGAGTCACTGAGTCCAATTTCTAGCGCTAACTCAGTATGGCCAAGCTAGACTTCTGTCATGATGGCTGGTCTGACCATCTTCCTCTCTCTATCCCCTGCAGTACAGCAAACACCTGTTTGTCCACATTGGCCAGACCAACCCATCCTACAGCGACCCTCTGCTGGAGGCAGTGGACATCAGGCAGATCTACGACAAGTTCCCAGAGAAGAAGGGCGGACTCAAAGAGCTTTATGAGAAAGGCCCACAGAACGCCTTTTTCCTAGTCAAATTTTGGGTGGGTGACAAATCACTTTTATTATTGTGTAATCCTCACATTTTCACTGGACAGTGTATGGATTTTAAACATGGTTGAAAGCAGAAAAATGCATCTTTCACACATTTAAACCTACACTGTCACACAATCAGACTCTCACACTATCACACTGTCACACAGTCAATCACACTCTCACACAGTCACACAGCCAGTTACACTCTCACACAGTTGCACAATCAGTCACACTGTCAGTCACACTGTCACACAGTCACACTGTCACAGAGTCAGTCAAACTCTCACACAGTCACACTGTCAAACAGGCAGTCACACTCTCACACAGTCAGACTGTCACACTGTCAGCCTGTCACACAGTCACATAGTCAACCTGTCACACAGTCACATAGTCAACCTGTCACACTGTCAGCCTGTCACACAGTCACATAGTCAACCTGTCACACTGTCAGCCTTTCACACAGTCACATAGTCAACCTGTCACACTGTCCCAGAGTCAGTCAAACTCTCCCACAGTCACACTGTCACACAGTCACATAGTCAACCTGTCACACTGTCCCAGAGTCAGTCACACTCTCACACAGTCAGTCACTCTCACACAGTCACACAGCCAAACTTTCACACTCTCACACAGTCACCCAGTCAGTCACACTCTCAGTCACTGTCACACAGTCAAACTGTCACACAGTCACAATGTCACACAGTCAGTCAAACTGTCACACAGTCACAATGTCACACAGTCAGTCACACTCTCACACAGTCACAATCACAAAGTCACACTGTCACATAGTCAGACACACAGTCACACTGTCACACTTTTTTTCTTCTCCCCAATGTCGTGGTATCCAATTGTCTCATCGCTGCAACTCCCGTATGGACTAGGGAGAGGCGAAGGTCGAGAGCCATGCGTCCTCCGAAACACAACCCAACCAAGCCGCTTCTTGACACAATGCACATCCAACCCGGAAGCCAGCCGCACCAATGTGTCGGAACAAACACCGTACACCTGGCGACCTGGTCACCGTGGACTGCGCCCGGCCCGCCACAGGAGTCGCTAGTGCGCGATGCAGTGCCTTAGACAACTGTGCCACCCGGGAGGCCACACTGTCACACTCTCACACAGTCTGTCACAGTCACACAGTCAGTCACACTCTCACACAGTCGCACTGTCACACAGTCAGTGACACTCTCACACAGTCACACAGTCAGTCACACAGTCAGTCAAACTGTAACACTATCAAACTGTCACACAGTCAGTCCCACACTCACACAGTCACACTGTCAAACTCACACTAAAAGTCACACTGTCACAGTCAGTCACACTCTTACACTGTCAGAATGTCACACTCTTACACTGTCAGTCACACTGTCACACTTTCATACAGGCAGTCATACTCACACTCTCACACAGTCACACAGTCAGTCACACTGTCACAGAGTCAGTCACACTCTCACACAGTCACACTGTCACACAGTCAGTCACACAGTCAGTCACACTTTCACACAATCACGCTCTCATACTGTCACACTCTCAATCAGTCACACAGTTTCACTGTCACACAGTCAGTCATACTGTCAGTCACACTGTCACACAGTCACACTCTCAGTCAGTCACACAGTCGCACAGTCAGTCACACTCTCACAGTCACACTGTCACACAGTCAGTCACACTGTCACACAATCACCCAGTCACACTCTCACACAATCACACTGTCCCTTTTGGTAGTTTGAGTATTCTCTCATTTAGAGTAGAATGAAAAGGGGTTAGGCCTGTTAGTCTAGCGTTAATCTGACTTGTCCTGTGTGTGTCCTCTCTCTGCAGGCGGATCTCAACAGCAGTGGCATGCAGGACGGCCCAGGCTCCTTCTACGGAGTCAGCAGCCAATACAGCAGCTCTGAGAACATGACCATCACCGTCTCCACCAAAGTCTGCTCCTTCGGCAAACAGGTGGTCGAGAAAGTAGAGGTGAGCCCATTATCCACTGGGTCTGCTTTATAGTCACAAAACAGCTGACTTAACAGGTTAGATAAAGGTCTAATCAAATTTACTGTCAGACACTATAATTGCATTTCATGCAATCACAATGTTTACCTCAAGTCAGATGTTGTTTTGCTGTTTTGCAGACGGAGTACGCCCGGATGGAGGGAGGGAAGAGTGTCTACAGGATCCACCGCTCTCCCATGTGCGAGTACATGATCAACTTCATCCACAAGCTCAAACACCTGCCAGAAAAATACATGATGAACAGTGTTCTGGAAAACTTCACTATACTTCAGGTAACATAATGCTTTATTACAAGATAATAAGATAGTAACTAATTTACTATTTGGGAATAGACTGTCACTGTATTTCAACCTAGAACAATAGATTATGTTTTTGACCTCATTGTTTTGCTTCATTGTTCCTCCTTTTGTTGTGCTTTGTGAATTGATTGATGTTTCACCTACTATATAGAACTACAGTTGGATGACATGTATTTTACCTGGTGTTGACCTACTGTTCATCCCCCAGGTGGTGGCAGACCGTGACACTCAGGAGACCTTGCTGTGTATAGCGTTTGTGTTCGAGGTCTCAACGAGTGAACACGGGGCACAGTACCACGTCTACAGGCTCGTAAAAGACTGACCCACCCACCGCTCTACCACGTCTACAGGCTCGTCGAAGACTGACCCACCCACCGTTCTGCAGGAAGGTTTGGGAATCAGCTGACGAAGCACTGCGTGACAATATGTACAGTACAGACTGCTCAACTGCCAAGTAACATTCAAAACGACGTTAGAATGAACTGACAAGAAAACATTTTAAACTTCCACACATTTATGTGAAATAGGAAAAAGGAGGAAGTCTCTCAAAAGACAAGAAAGGAAATTAGGAGAATTCATTGTTTTGTTTTAAAGGCAACTTTTTAACCCATATAGTTAAATATGCTGAGACAAGTGGGTCAAATTGGTAATGACAGTAAATGTACAGTAGGTTGAGATTCACTGAGGGTATGAGAAAGTGAACAAGGTTAAGAGCTTTGTCTCCAAGGGAACACACTCTAAGCAATATTAGAAGAAGTGGATAGATTGGAATGGTACAGGTACAACAACCATGGAAGAAGAGCAAACACAAAATAATCTAAACGTAGAAGGGCCCTACCGAGGGGTGTTTATAAATGAGATAGGATGGCAACCAAGTGCCTTTCTCCAAAGACAAGTATTGATCAGTTGCCAGCCACTCTGGAATGCCTTATTTACTACCTCTTGTCTTTAAATAAATTGAAATAAAGTGGACAGATGTAAATGCATCATTGAATAGGAGAATAGGAAACTGAACATGACTATGCAGTTCATCCTTTCTCATCTAGATCCTTGAAGCGCACTTCTGATCCAGGAATATTATGTTATGGATTAAACTATTATACATTTTTCTCGTGATGTGTTATAATGAATGGTTACAAGTTTAGCTGCAGTCCACGTGTACAGCAAGGGCATGGCATGATCAGATCATTCAGTTTCCAATCCCTGGGCTTTTACGGGTCTCTAGACAACAACACATCAATGTGCTGTGGTGCACTTAAAAGATCAAGAAGGGGTGAAGCAACAAATATTTTTATTTTCAGCCTTTAATTATGTTATTGAAATGAACCGTTTCTGTACTGGGAGTCAGCGGATGCAACAGGAATATGTGTTACATAGGATTCTTTTGGGGACGTGTTTATATTTGTGATTAACATTAACACTGTTTTCTTAAAAACATGGCTTGAGAATCAAATCAAATGAAATGTTATTTGTCACGTGCGCCGATACAACCTTACCGTGAAATGTTCACTAGATTAGAATTTGCCAAATTGGAACTGACCAAATTTTACAGTGAGTTTTAACTCATGTAAGAACTCATGGTATTCTAATCCAATCTCCCCATTCAAGAGATCCCAATTGATGGATATCACTTTCAATCTGGCAAGGCGGCAGGTAGCCTAGTGGCTAAGGGCGTTGAGCCAGTAACCGAAAGTTTGTTGGTTTGAATTCCTGAGCCGGCACAGTGGGAAAATCTGCTGTTCTGCCCATGATGTTGCTTAAGGCAGCCACATTTCGGCTGAATGCATTCAGTTGTACAACTGACTACGTATGCCTTTTCCCTAACCCTACATGGCATGGCGTAAGATAAGTTTCTCTTTCCTAAATTATATTAATAAAAACAAAAGCTCTCTCTCATTTTATGAGCGAACCTTCAAGAAATTAATCTTAATTTGCCAATGCCATCAGCCAATGAAAAAACAATTTTATGTTTTGAAAGAGAGCTATCCTCTGTGCTGTGGTGTGTGACCATTGATTGTTATTTATATTGAAAAGAATGGTGGGAGGGCAGGGCTGGGCTGGGATATGGGCCATATGTGTTTATCCTTTGCCATTGAAATGGTGGTGTTACAAGTATTGCTGAGCTGAACTTTATCCTAATGACACAATAACTTTCATCCCCTAGCTAGGGGATGGTCTCTGCCTTGGACGGTTCACTGGACTTCTGTCATAAGAATTCATACATCAGACTTTGTATGGTGGATTTAGTACACCAGGCTTTGAATGTCATACTTCAAGAGCTAGATTTAAAACAACTGCTTAATCTTTACTAGTGGATTTCTCAATTTTATCTTTTTTTACAGGCCCATGTTTTTTATTATCATTATCATAATGAATTGTTTTCTGTTCGTTTTTGTGACTTTCAGCATCCGGTGAAAACGTGTGTTTTTGTTGACATTGATGATGAGATACTGTATCGTATGTATCATAATCTGAATGGTATGGGCAAGTTTGTTTGGTTAAAAGGTGCTTTATTGTGGCCTTGGTTACCAATTGTGCATTGCATTTTAGTATTTTCTGTTATCTTCAAACTAAGGGGGTTGTATTATATAATCAAATCAAAATGTATAATCTAACAATAAAAGACGCATGGTGCCTTTGGGGCCATTTTCCCCTGAAAACTCATTAAAACAGGTTTGTTCATTTGATTGGTCAATACAGTTTCCTTCACAGATGAAATACATTGTCACTACTGTAGATGGCAGTGTTATACTGTTCAAACAGTATTGCATAAACAGTAGGCCTATGTTGTACTATATACTTTCCTTGGTCCTCTGTTACATTTCTACTGATGACCAGGAGACCACAAGAGTAGGTCTAGTAGGCCCAAGCAGGCCTATGATATGAGCACACTCTTAGAAAAAAAGAGTTCCATTAGGGTTCTTCGGCTGTCCCATAGAACCCTTTTTAAAAAGGTTTCTACATGGAACCCAAAAGGGTTCTTCAACAGGTTATCCTATGGGGACAGCCGAAAAAACCATTTAAGGTTCAAAATAGCATCTTTTTTAAGAGTTTAGGCTTTATTCAGGTATATTGTCAAGATACGCTATATATTTTTTTTTATTAATGTCCCCAGATTCTCAGAATTTCAAGCCCAGACACATACAATGCATTCGGAAAGTATTCAGAACCCTTGACTTGTTCCACATTTTGTTACATTACAGTCTTATTATAAAATGGATTACATTATTTTTTCCCCCTCATCAATCTGCACACAATACCCCATAATGACAAAGCAAAAACAGTTTTTCAGAAATGATTGCAAATGTATAAAATAAAAATGAAATATTACATTTACATACAATAACAGTCAAAAGTTTGGACACACCTACATAAAAACTATGAAATGACACATGGAATCATGTAGTAACCAAAAACCTGTTAAACAAATCCAAATATATTTCAGATTCTTCAAAGTATCCACCCTTTGCCTTGATGACAGCTTTCCACACTCTTGGAATTTTCTCAACCAGCTTCACCTGGAGTGCTTTTACAACAGTCTTGAAGGAGTTCCCACACATGCTGAGCACTAGTTAGCTGCTCTGCGGTCCAACTCATCCCAAACCATCTCAAGTAGGTTGACGTCAGGTGATTTTGTAGGCAAGATAATCTGATGCAGGACTCCATCACTCTTCTTCTTGGTCAAATAGCTCTTACACAGCCTGTGTTTGGTCATTGTCCTGTTGAAAAACAAATGATAGTCACACTAAGCGCAAACCAGATGGGATGGCGTATTGCTGCAGAATGCTGAAGTAGCCATGCTAGTTAAGTGTGCCTTGAATTTTAAATAAATCACTGACAGTGTCACCAGAAAGCACCCCCACACCATCACACCTCCTCCATGCTTCACGGTAGGAACCACACTTGCGGAGATCATCCGTTCATCTACTCCAAGTCTCACAAAGACACGGCGGTTGGAAACAAAAATCTCAAATTTGGACTCATCAGACCAAAGGACAGATTTCGACCGGTCTAATGTCCACTGCTCGTGTTTCTTGGCTCAAGCAAGTCTCATCTTATTATTGATTTCCTTTTGTAGTGGTTTCTTTGCAGCAATTCTACCCCGAAGGCCTGATTCACCCAGTCTCCTCTGAACAGTTGTTGGGATGTGTCTGTCACTTGAACTCTGTGAAACATTTATTTGGGCTGCAATTTTTGAGGTTGGTAGCTCAAATGAATTTATCCTCTGCAGCAGGTTAACTCTGGGTCTTCCTTTCCTGTGGTGGTCCTCATAAGACCCAGTTTCATAATAAAACTTGATGGTTTTTGCCACTGCACTTGAAGAAACTTTCAAAGTTCTTGAAATTTTCCGTATTGACTGACCTTCATGTCTTAAAGTAATTGACTGTCATTTCTCTTTGCTTATTTGAGCTGTTCTTGCTATAATATGGACTTAGTCATTTACCAAATAGGGCAATCTTCTGTATACCACCCCTACTTGTCACAACACAACTGATTGGCTCAAATGCATAAAGAAGGAAAGAGATTCCAAAAATGAACTTTTAACAAGGCACACCGTTTAATTGAAATGCATTCCAGGTGACTACCTCATGAAGCTGGTTGAGAGAATGCCAAGAGTGTGCAAAGCTGTCATCAAGGCAAAGGGTGGCTACTTTGAAGAATCTCAAATATAAATATATTTTGATTTGTTTAACACTTTTTTGGTTACTACATGATTCCATATGTGTTACTTCATAGATCTGATGTCTTCACTATTATTCTACAATGTAGAAAATAGTAAAAATAATTAAAAAACCTTGAATGGGGTTTTTCTTTTGACTGGTACTGTAAGCATTCAGACCCTTTACTCAGTACTTGGTTGAAGCACCTTTGGCAACGGTTACAGCCTCGAGTCTTCTCTAGTATGACATTACAAGCTTGGCACACCTGTATTTGGGGAGTTTTCCCATCCTTCTCTGCAGATCCTCTCAAGCTCAGTCAGGTTGGACTGTAAACGATTTAATTTGATTGCTTTTCTGATTTTTGTGACCAAGTTACCAGCTGCTAGCTGGACATAATGCTATGCTAGGCTATCGATAAACTTACACAAATGCTTGTCTAGCTTTGGCTGTAAAGCATATTTTGAAAATCTGAGATGACAGGGTGATTAACAAAAGACTAAGCTGTGTTTCAATATATTTCACTTGTGATTTTCATAAATAGGAATATTTTCTAGTAATATTTATGTCCGTTGCGTTATGCTAATTAGTGTCAGTCGATGATTACGATCCCGGATGCGGGATGGGTAGTATCAAGAGATATAGGCTACTCATTTGCGTTGCGCAAAATTTGGTCATGCAGAAACAAGACACGAAATGTGTGGCTGTTTTATGAAAATCTGTGAATTCTTGGCCAATTAAAATGTTCTGGTTGGTCTCAGGGGATATAAAATAGTTAGGAAGGGAGACTTTGAAAAACAGATTGAGTGAAGTAGAGGCAAATGATGTTGAATCAGCAACTAATGAGCATGGAGAGCCTCACAAGTTTAACGAAATCACCGTATATCTTTTCAGTCTAATCACCTTATACATTTTCAGTCTAATCACCTTATACATTTTCAGTCTAATCACCTTATACATTTTCAGTCTAATCACCTTATATCTTTTCAGTCTAATCACCTTATATCTTTTCAGTCTAATCACCTTATACATTTTCAGTCTAATCACCTTATATCTTTTCAGTCTAATCACCTTATACATTTTCAGTCTAATCACATTATATCTTTTCAGTCTAATCACCTTATATCTTTTCAGTCTAATCACCTTATACATTTTCAGTCTAATCACCTTCAGTCTAATCACCTTATATCTTTTCAGTTAGTTAACGGTCCTCTTCAAGTTTCGCTGGAATTTAGACCGAAAGGATTTGACAAATGTGATTGGTTGACGATATTTTACATTGCAAACTTTGCCTTTACATCTCGCCTTGCGCTGTGCAGAATATCAGATTTCAACAAAGATTGGAGAAGTGTTTAACATCACCAGTACCACATCCTTATGATATATATCATGTCAAAAGAGCAACGTGACTGCAAATGGAGGTCTGTATTATAACGACATCATCTTGACCATAGAAACGCATTGGGCACATTTTGGACATATTTTGGCGAGAATGAAACGTCTTGATTTGCCTCTTCCTATCTGCTGCAAAATATACAGGTTAGAATGTCTTACTGAAACACTGGACAAATCAACTTTTTTTGTAAGTTAGTGGTGTTTGAATATGTTGACAAAATGCAGGACACCCACCTTAAGGAGCCCGTGGCTACGTTGATCGCAATGAGGGGCATTTAACCGCTGAAAATACCTGACGGGCAGTTTTTCTGCCCCCAAAGCCACAGCCAATCACATGCAAGGAACAACGCAGCTAACTTGGCAAGTCTTCCGAGCTTGCTAGGTAGTCTTGTTGGCTGGCTCACAAGCTACCTTGTGATCTACGCTTGTTGTTAGCGTGTATACTAACTGATACGTGCATACTTATAAGGGACACTTCGTGTTTTGTGGATAATATTTACATTTACAGTGGGTGAGCTCCATTCCTTACAGGCTGAACATATTACATTTCAGCCTTAGAGGCTGATAAGTTAGGATGCTGCCTTGTAGGTTGTTTCAAGGACCATGGTGCGGTCAGCCCAACACATCACCAGGGGCACACTGCCTGCCATCCAGGACATCTACAGAACCTGGTGTCACAGGAAGGCAGAGAAGACCATCAAGGACCTCAGCCACCGAGCCACGGCCTGTTCACCCGACTACCATCTAGAAGGCAGAGAAGGTGGAGGTGCATCAAAGCTGGGATCAAGAGAGAGAGACTGAAAATTAGCTTCTCCTGGCCATTAAACTGTTAGTCATCACTAATCGCCTCCGCCAAGTACCCTGCCCTGAATTTAGCCACTGTTACAATCCGGCTACCATCCAGTACTCTACCCTGCAGCTTACATAGTCATTGAACACTGGTCACTTTAATGATGTTTATATATACTGTTTTACCCACTTCATATGTGTGTATTGTATTCTAGTCAAGGCTCCTCCTATAGAACTACTGCTGTACACACCTTTTCTATTCATATACTGTCCATACTGTCTAAAAACACGTCATATACACTACCGTTCAAAAGTTTTGGGTCCCTTAGAACTGTTGTTTTTTGTGAATGAAAAGCAACAAAAAAAAGTCAATTAAAATAACATCAAATTTGTTCAGAAATACAGTGTAGATATTGTTAATGTTGTTAATGACTATTGTAGCTGGAAACGGCAGATTTTTTATGGAATATCTACATAGGCATACAGAGGCCCATTATCAGCAACCATCACTCCTGTGTTCCAATGGCACGTTGCGTTAGCTAATCCATGTTTATAATTTTAAAAGACTAATTGATCATTAGAAAACCCTTTTGCAATTATGTTAGCACAGCTGAAACCCGTTGTTCTGATTAAAGAAGCAATAAAACTGGCCTTTAGACTAGTTGAGTATCTAGAGCATTAGCAATTGTGGGTTCGATTACAGGCTCAAAATGGCCAGAAACTAAGACCTTTCTTCTGAAACTCATCAGTCTATTCTTATTCTGAGAAATGAATGCTAGAAATGCAAGAAATTTCCAAGAAACTGAAGATCTCGTAGAACGCTGTGTACTACTCCCTTCACAGAACAGGGCAAACTGGCACTAACCAGAATAGAAAGAGGAGTGGGAGGCCCCGGTGTACAACTGAGCAAGAGGACAAGTACATTAGAGTGTCTAGTTTGAGAAACAGATGCCTCACAAGTCCTCAACTTAAATAAATAGTACCCGCAAAACACCAGTCTCAACGTCAACAGTGAAGAGGCGACTCAGGGATGCTGGCCTTCTAGGCAGAGTTACAAAGAAAAAGCCTTATCTCAGACTGGCCAATAAAAATAAGAGATGAAGATGGGCAAAGAACACAGACACTGGACAGAGGAACTTTGCCTAGAAGGCCAGCATCCCGGAGTCGCCTCTTCACTGTTGACGTTGAGACTGGTGTTTTGCGGGTACTATTTAATGAATCGGCCAGTTGAGGATTTGTGAGGCATCTGTTTCTCAAACTAGACACTAATGTACTTGTCCTCTTGCTCAGTTGTGCACCGGGGCCTCCCACTCCTCTTTCTATTCTGTTTAGAGCCAGTTTGCCCTGTTCTGTGAATGGAGTAGTACACAGTGTTGTACGAGATTTTCAGTTTCTTGGAAATTTCTCCCATGAAATAGCCTTAATTTCTCAGAACAAGAATGGACCGATGAGTTTGTTTCTGGCCATTTTGAGCCTGTACTCAAACTCATAAATTTGATGTTATTTTAATGAACAAAAAAATGTACCTTTCTTTCAAAAACAAATACATTTCTAAGGGGCCCCAAACTATTGAACGGTAGGGTATATTTATATTCCGGACTCTCCGGAATGGCTTTGCCATCTTTCAGTGGGTACACAAATGGGTGCCTTTCAGAACCCCTTTTGAACCCCTTTGTTTTGGTTGTGAAAGTGATTTTCTTTTTTAGTTCCCTTTGCTGTGAGAGACATTTTGAGTTTGTCTTTTGGGAACGTAACACCGAACAATACACATAAATCCCCCAAAATGTAAGAACGAAATTGTGAAATATCGCCATGGATGCCCACTAGGTTTGCCTCCAAAAAGACAAACTAAAAGAAAAACCCACAATTTAGGATAGGGAGCAAAAAGAATATGGAACAAAACAAACAGGGGAACCTAAAACTCAACCTAAAAATTGCACCTGAGCTGACGTAAAGGTTTGCGCTCCCAACATCTCTCAAGCTCCAATGGAACACTGGTCCAGCCACTCTTAAATATCACCCGGGCTAGCACAGGTGAAACACTCCCTGATTAATGAGATGGAGAAGCCAGCATAGTTACTAACGAGGTGATATCAATCGGTGCGCCCAAGGGTTTAGCTGTCCCATGAGCTCTTGCTTAAGGTAAGGGACATTTAGCTTGCTATCATTCTAACTTATAATGAGCTCCAAACACAAATGAAAGCATGATGTTAGCATAAACTGTACTATTCCTTAGTGTAGCAGTCAATAAAAACGTATGCGCTGATCCACTGTGGGCTCTGCCGCCTTGGCCATACTGTCAATCTATGGTAACGACCCTGGGTTTATAAGCGCGGAAATCAACTATGTCGCTGGAGCATGTTTTTGCGGCATAATCGATAGCGCGCCGGACCTTGGGCTCGAGACCTGCTCCTTGCTGTTTCATTACACTATCATCAATACTTCCACTTCTATTCATAGAGTGACAAAACAAGTTTTGCTATGTTGCGATCATGAGATACATAAATAGTGATCTTGACATTACGAGGGAATAATTGTATTATTCATATGCCCTCTCTGGACTATATATTAGTACACGTTTAGCCACCTAATCACTATAAAACTTCTATTCGATCAAATAAGCCACAACTAGAAGAAAATCCACTACATTTTTTCGACACGAGTAGATCTCCATACAAAAACTCTTCGCTTGGTGAGCAAAAAACAAAAGGAAAAAATGCACCTGCTGGAGAAGACAGATTTTGGGCCCAGTTATCCCTCTCGCTTTCCCTCTTCCTTTCTGGCTAAGTTCATTGAAATTACTGGCCAAATTCATTGAAGTCACTGGCCAATGACCAGCTAGCCAGCTAGTATGATTATTATCTACCTAGCTATTTGTTAAAGTTTACTAGCACCATATTGACACCCAGCACCTCAATGTATGAAGCTAGCTATTAGCTATCATTTATAGGGGCAGTTTCTTTGATGTCGTGAAAGTCAACGTTAGCAAAAACTTTTTTTGGTGCAGTTTGTTTATGTTGTGGTACACTGACATCGATATATTCTGTAGTGGTCAATATCCAGCTAAGGGTACTGTTAGCGTGCTTGTCTCAAGCCAGTCCTCCCTGAATAATCTCACTCGAGCTCCCTGGTGCCTAGCTAAGAATTTTACTCCAATGTTTGAACTCCAATTGTAAAACGTCTAGTTAAAAAAGGTACTATTTTTAGCCATAAATATGGCTAACTGCCACCCAGGGAGGACAAGCAGTTGGCTGTGTCTAACTTTAGGATCCTATGCTTATGTTGCCAGCAAAGTCCTCTGTTTTGAATACGTAGTCGCTAACGTGCTTGCGTGAACAAGTTTACATACCAGATACCACACACACACACCCCTTACAAAAAAGTTTGTATTTTTGAAACTGCTGTAAATGTGCAGTAACTGCAGTCAAATGTGGTATTTTGGACGTAGTAATTGCTGCATAATGCAGTTATTCTGCACTCTAACTGTAGTTATACTGCACTCTAACTGTAGTTATACTGCACTCTAACTGTAGTTATACTGCACTCTAACTGTAGTTATACTGCACTCTAACTGTAGTTATACTGCACTCTAACTGTAGTTATACAGCACTCTAACTGTAGTTATACTGCACTCTAACTGTAGTTATACTGCACTCTAACTGTAGTTATACTGCACTCTAACTGTAGTTATACTGCACTCTAACTGTAGTTATACAGCACTCTAACTGTAGTTATACAGCACTCTAACGGTAGTTATACAGCACTCTAACTGTAGTTATACTGCACTCTAACTGTAGTTATACTGCACTCTAACTGTAGTTATACTGCACTCTAACTGTAGTTATACTGCACTCTAACTGTAGTTATACTGCACTCTAACTGTAGTTATACTGCACTCTAACTGTAGTTATACTGCACTCTAACTGTAGTTATACTGCACTCTAACTGTAGTTATACTGCACTCTAACTGTAGTTATACTGCACTCTAACTGTAGTTATACTGCACTCTAACTGTAGTTATACTGCACTCTAACTGTAGTTATACAGCACTCTAACTGTAGTTATACAGCACTCTAACTGTAGTTATACAGCACTCTAACTGTAGTTATACTGCACTCTAACTGTAGTTATACTGCACTCTAACTGTAGTTATACTGCACTCTAACTGTAGTTATACTGCACTCTAACTGTAGTTATACAGCACTCTAACTGTAGTTATACTGCACTCTAACTGTAGTTATACTGCACTCTAACTGTAGTTATACTGCACTCTAACTGTAGTTATACTGCACTCTAACTGTAGTTATACAGCACTCTAACTGTAGTTATACAGCACTCTAACTGTAGTTATACAGCACTCTAACTGTAGTTATACTGCACTCTAACTGTAGTTATACTGCACTCTAACTGTAGTTATACTGCACTCTAACTGTAGTTATACTGCACTCTAACTGTAGTTATACTGCACTCTAACTGTAGTTAAACAGCACTCTAACTGTAGTTATACTGCACTCTAACTGTAGTTATACAGCACTCTAACTGTAGTTATACAGCACTCTAACTGTAGTTATACAGCACTCTAACTGTAGTTATACTGCACTCTAACTGTAGTTATACTGCACTCTAACTGTAGTTATACTGCACTCTAACTGTAGTTATACTGCACTCTAACTGTAGTTATACAGCACTCTAATTGTAGTTATACAGCACTCTAACTGTAGTTATACTGCACTCTAACTGTAGTTATACAGCACTCTAACTGTAGTTATACAGCACTCTAACTGTAGTTATACTGCACTCTAACTGTAGTTATACTGCACTCTAACTGTAGTTATACAGCACTCTAACTGTAGTTATACTGCACTCTAACTGTAGTTATACTGCACTCTAACTGTAGTTATACAGCACTCTAACTGTAGTTATACAGCACTCTAACTGTAGTTATACTGCACTCTAACTGTAGTTATACAGCACTCTAACTGTAGTTATACAGCACTCTAACTGTAGTTATACTGCACTCTAACTGTAGTTATACTGCACTCTAACTGTAGTTATACAGCACTCTAACTGTAGTTATACTGCACTCTAACTGTAGTTATACTGCACTCTAACTGTAGTTATACAGCACTCTAACTGTAGTTATACTGCACTCTAACTGTAGTTATACTGCACTCTAACTGTAGTTATACAGCACTCTAACTGTAGTTATACAGCACTCTAACTGTAGTTATACTGCACTCTAACTGTAGTTATACTGCACTCTAACTGTAGTTACTCTAACTGTAGTTATACTGCACTCTAACTGTAGTTATACTGCACTCTAACTGTAGTTATACAGCACTCTAACTGTAGTTATACAGCACTCTAACTGTAGTTATACTGCACTCTAACTGTAGTTATACAGCACTCTAACTGTAGTTATACTGCACTCTAACTGTAGTTATACTGCACTCTAACTGTAGTTATACAGCACTCTAACTGTAGTTATACTGCACTCTAACTGTAGTTATACTGCACTCTAACTGTAGTTATTCAGCACTCTAACTGTAGTTATACTGCACTCTAACTGTAGTTATACTGCACTCTAACTGTAGTTATACAGCACTCTAACTGTAGTTATACAGCACTCTAACTGTAGTTATACAGCACTCTAACTGTAGTTATACTGCACTCTAACTGTAGTTATACAGCACTCTAACTGTAGTTATACTGCACTCTAACTGTAGTTATACTGCACTCTAACTGTAGTTATACAGCACTCTAACTGTAGTTATACTGCACTCTAACTGTAGTTATACTGCACTCTAACTGTAGTTATACTGCACTCTAACTGTAGTTATACTGCACTCTAACTGTAGTTATACTGCACTCTAACTGTAGTTATACTGCACTCTAACTGTAGTTATACAGCACTCTAACTGTAGTTATACAGCACTCTAACTGTAGTTATACTGCACTCTAACTGTAGTTATACAGCACTCTAACTGTAGTTATACTGCACTCTAACTGTAGTTATACTGCACTCTAACTGTAGTTATACAGCACTCTAACTGTAGTTATACTGCACTCTAACTGTAGTTATACTGCACTCTAACTGTAGTTATACAGCACTCTAACTGTAGTTATACAGCACTCTAACTGTAGTTATACAGCACTCTAACTGTAGTTATACAGCACTCTAACTGTAGTTATACAGCACTCTAACTGTAGTTATACTGCACTCTAACTGTAGTTATACAGCACTCTAACTGTAGTTATACAGCACTCTAACTGTAGTTATACAGCACTCTAACTGTAGTTATACTGCACTCTAACTGTAGTTATACAGCACTCTAACTGTAGTTATACTGCACTCTAACTGTAGTTATACTGCACTCTAACTGTAGTTATACAGCACTCTAACTGTAGTTATACAGCACTCTAACTGTAGTTATACAGCACTCTAACTGTAGTTATACTGCACTCTAACTGTAGTTATACAGCACTCTAACTGTAGTTATACTGCACTCTAACTGTAGTTATACTGCACTCTAACTGTAGTTATACAGCACTCTAACTGTAGTTATACTGCACTCTAACTGTAGTTATACTGCACTCTAACTGTAGTTATACTGCACTCTAACTGTAGTTATACTGCACTCTAACTGTAGTTATACAGCACTCTAACTGTAGTTATACAGCACTCTAACTGTAGTTATACAGCACTCTAACTGTAGTTATACTGCACTCTAACTGTAGTTATACAGCACTCTAACTGTAGTTATACTGCACTCTAACTGTAGTTATACTGCACTCTAACTGTAGTTATACAGCACTCTAACTGTAGTTATACTGCACTCTAACTGTAGTTATACTGCACTCTAACTGTAGTTATACTGCACTCTAACTGTAGTTATACTGCACTCTAACTGTAGTTATACTGCACTCTAACTGTAGTTATACTGCACTCTAACTGTAGTTATACAGCACTCTAACTGTAGTTATACAGCACTCTAACTGTAGTTATACTGCACTCTAACTGTAGTTATACAGCACTCTAACTGTAGTTATACTGCACTCTAACTGTAGTTATACTGCACTCTAACTGTAGTTATACAGCACTCTAACTATAGTTATACTGCACTCTAACTGTAGTTATACTGCACTCTAACTGTAGTTATACAGCACTCTAACTGTAGTTATACAGCACTCTAACTGTAGTTATACAGCACTCTAACTGTAGTTATACAGCACTCTAACTGTAGTTATACAGCACTCTAACTGTAGTTATACTGCACTCTAACTGTAGTTATACAGCACTCTAACTGTAGTTATACAGCACTCTAACTGTAGTTATACAGCACTCTAACTGTAGTTATACTGCACTCTAACTGTAGTTATACAGCACTCTAACTGTAGTTATACTGCACTCTAACTGTAGTTATACTGCACTCTAACTGTAGTTATACAGCACTCTAACTGTAGTTATACAGCACTCTAACTGTAGTTATACAGCACTCTAACTGTAGTTATACTGCACTCTAACTGTAGTTATACAGCACTCTAACTGTAGTTATACTGCACTCTAACTGTAGTTATACTGCACTCTAACTGTAGTTATACAGCACTCTAACTGTAGTTATACTGCACTCTAACTGTAGTTATACTGCACTCTAACTGTAGTTATACTGCACTCTAACTGTAGTTATACTGCACTCTAACTGTAGTTATACAGCACTCTAACTGTAGTTATACAGCACTCTAACTGTAGTTATACAGCACTCTAACTGTAGTTATACTGCACTCTAACTGTAGTTATACAGCACTCTAACTGTAGTTATACTGCACTCTAACTGTAGTTATACTGCACTCTAACTGTAGTTATACAGCACTCTAACTGTAGTTATACTGCACTCTAACTGTAGTTATACTGCACTCTAACTGTAGTTATACTGCACTCTAACTGTAGTTATACTGCACTCTAACTGTAGTTATACTGCACTCTAACTGTAGTTATACTGCACTCTAACTGTAGTTATACAGCACTCTAACTGTAGTTATACAGCACTCTAACTGTAGTTATACTGCACTCTAACTGTAGTTATACAGCACTCTAACTGTAGTTATACTGCACTCTAACTGTAGTTATACAGAACTCTAACTGTAGTTATACTGCACTCTAACTGTAGTTATACAGCACTCTAACTGTAGTTATACTGCACTCTAACTGTAGTTATACTGCACTCTAACTGTAGTTATACAGCACTCTAACTGTAGTTATACAGCACTCTAACTGTAGTTATACAGCACTCTAACTGTAGTTATACTGCACTCTAACTGTAGTTATACAGCACTCTAACTGTAGTTATACTGCACTCTAACTGTAGTTATACTGCACTCTAACTGTAGTTATACAGCACTCTAACTGTAGTTATACTGCACTCTAACTGTAGTTATACTGCACTCTAACTGTAGTTATACTGCACTCTAACTGTAGTTATACTGCACTCTAACTGTAGTTATACTGCACTCTAACTGTAGTTATACTGCACTCTAACTGTAGTTATACAGCACTCTAACTGTAGTTATACAGCACTCTAACTGTAGTTATACTGCACTCTAACTGTAGTTATACAGCACTCTAACTGTAGTTATACTGCACTCTAACTGTAGTTATACTGCACTCTAACTGTAGTTATACTGCACTCTAACTGTAGTTATACTGCACTCTAACTGTAGTTATACTGCACTCTAACTGTAGTTATACTGCACTCTAACTGTAGTTATACTGCACTCTAACTGTAGTTATACAGCACTCTAACTGTAGTTATACAGCACTCTAACTGTAGTTATACAGCACTCTAACTGTAGTTATACTGCACTCTAACTGTAGTTATACTGCACTCTAACTGTAGTTATACTGCACTCTAACTGTAGTTATACTGCACTCTAACTGTAGTTATACTGCACTCTAACTGTAGTTATACTGCACTCTAACTGTAGTGATACTGCACTCTAACTGTAGTTATACTGCACTCTAACTGTAGTTATACTGCACTCTAACTGTAGTTATACTGCACTCTAACTGTAGTTATACAGCACTCTAACTGTAGTTATACTGCACTCTAACTGTAGTTATACTGCACTCTAACTGTAGTTATTCTGCACTCTAACTGTAGTTATACTGCACTCTAACTGTAGTTATACAGCACTCTAACTGTAGTTATACAGCACTCTAACTGTAGTTATACTGCACTCTAACTGTAGTTATACTGCACTCTAACTGTAGTTATACAGCACTCTAACTGTAGTTATACAGCACTCTAACTGTAGTTATACAGCACTCTAACTGTAGTTATACTGCACTCTAACTGTAGTTATACAGCACTCTAACTGTAGTTATACTGCACTCTAACTGTAGTTATACTGCACTCTAACTGTAGTTATACAGCACTCTAACTGTAGTTATACAGCACTCTAACTGTAGTTATACAGCACTCTAACTGTAGTTATACTGCACTCTAACTGTAGTTATACAGCACTCTAACTGTAGTTATACTGCACTCTAACTGTAGTTATACTGCACTCTAACTGTAGTTATACAGCACTCTAACTGTAGTTATACTGCACTCTAACTGTAGTTATACTGCACTCTAACTGTAGTTATACAGCACTCTAACTGTAGTTATACAGCACTCTAACTGTAGTTATACTGCACTCTAACTGTAGTTATACTGCACTCTAACTGTAGTTATACAGCACTCTAACTGTAGTTATACAGCACTCTAACTGTAGTTATACAGAACTCTAACTGTAGTTATACTGCACTCTAACTGTAGTTATACAGCACTCTAACTGTAGTTATACTGCACTCTAACTGTAGTTATACTGCACTCTAACTGTAGTTATACAGCACTCTAACTGTAGTTATACTGCACTCTAACTGTAGTTATACTGCACTCTAACTGTAGTTATACTGCACTCTAACTGTAGTTATTCTGCACTCTAACTGTAGTTATACTGCACTCTAACTGTAGTTATACTGCACTCTAACTGTAGTTATACTGCACTCTAACTGTAGTTATACTGCACTCTAACTGTAGTTATACTGCACTCTAACTGTAGTTATACAGCACTCTAACTGTAGTTATACTGCACTCTAACTGTAGTTATACAGCACTCTAACTGTAGTTATACAGCACTCTAACTGTAGTTATACTGCACTCTAACTGTAGTTATACTGCACTCTAACTGTAGTTATACTGCACTCTAACTGTAGTTATACTGCACTCTAACTGTAGTTATACTGCACTCTAACTGTAGTTATACAGCACTCTAACTGTAGTTATACTGCACTCTAACTGTAGTTATACTGCACTCTAACTGTAGTTATACTGCACTCTAACTGTAGTTATACTGCACTCTAACTGTAGTTATACAGCACTCTAACTGTAGTTATACTGCACTCTAACTGTAGTTATACTGCACTCTAACTGTAGTTATACTGCACTCTAACTTTAGTTATACAGCACTCTAACTGTAGTTATACTGCACTCTAACTGTAGTTATTCTGCACTCTAACTGTAGTTATACAGCACTCTAACTGTAGTTATACTGCACTCTAACTGTAGTTATACTGCACTCTAACTGTAGTTAAACAGCACTCTAACTGCAATCTTTTTTTGTATGGGACACACACACACTAAACACTGAAACACATTTAACAAACATTACTGCATGGCAGTAGCTTTTTCATGTAATATTAATCTCAGTGTGTCAGTTTTAGCAACAACAAAAAAAGCATTTTCTAAATTCTCAATTCACTTAGACCTATTATTCCATATTAAACCATAGGTCGAAATTGGGTATCGACATGTATTAAACCATAGGTTAAATGTGGGTATTGACATGTATTAAACCATAGGTCAAATGTGGGTATTGACATGTATTAAACCATAGGTCAAATGTGGGTATTGACATGTATTAAACCATAGGTCAAATGTGGGTATTGACATGTATTAAACCATAGGTCAAATGTGGGTATCGACATGTATTAAACCATAGGTCAAATGTGGGTATTGACATGTATTAAACCATAGGTCGAAATTGGGTATCGACATGTATTAAACCATAGGTCAAATGTGGGTATCGACATGTATTAAACCATAGGTCAAATGTGGGTATTGACATGTATTAAACCATAGGTCAAATGTGGGTATTGACATGTATTAAACCATAGGTCAAATGTGGGTATTGACAATGCCAGAACAGTTTGTTGTATTCACCTGATGTTTGTATGGCCTACTTATAAACTAAAGGCCTCTTTTAGGAATGTGTTTTACTTTTGTTGACTAAAGCAGTGAGTATTGACACTGGGTAAAGCTTAGGCTCACCCTTTTGTTGACTAAAGCAGTGAGTATTGACACTGGGTAAAGCTTAGGCTCACCCTTTTGTTGACTAAAGCAGTGAGTATTGACACTGGTTAAAGCTTAGGCTCACCCTTTTGTTGACTAAGGCAGTGAGTATTGACACTGGTTAAAGCTTAGGCTCACCCTTTTGTTGACTAAGGCAGTGAGTATTGACACTGGGTAAAGCTTAGGCTCACCCTTTTGTTGACTAAGGCAGTGAGTATTGACACTGGGTAAAGCTTAGGCTCACCCTTTTGTTGACTAAGGCAGTGAGTATTGACACTGGGTAAAGCTTAGGCTCACCCTTTTGTTGACTAAGGCAGTGAGTATTGACACTGGGTAAAGCTTAGGCTCACCCTTTTGTTGACTAAGGCAGTGAGTATTGACACTGGGTAAAGCTTAGGCTCACCCTTTGTATTCAGTGGAAGAACCCTCATTCTGACTGTGACACTCCTGGTCTTTCCACCGGCCCCCATTCCTCTGTCCCGTGTCAGTGTGTCCTATGTCAGCAGTGTGTTAGTAGGGTCAGTCTGCTATGGCCCACTGCAAGAGAGGAGATAGACAGTGTGGTGGCCCTCTGCATTGTTAGTCTGTGTGGATTTATGATTTATAGTGCTGCCAGGTGACAGGCCGGTGCCTTCATAGCTGTTTTATTGAACCTCTGTATAATGTTCTCACCTCTATCTCACATAGGACTTTGAGCATAGACTGTGACCATAAAAGTTGCCTAGGCTGGCTAAAGACAGTGGTGAGCTTTCACTCAGTTGCTCTGTGAATGTCTTGTTGAAGGAGTTCCAGTCATAGTTTTCAGTGCTCACTGCTGATCCTAACCAGGGACGTGGCTCCATCCTCACACAGCAGGGACTATAACCTCCGCTGCCACAGAGGCTAGTCTAACCACACTGGGTCTAGTCTAAGCACACTGGGTCTAGTCTAGCCACACTGGGACTAGTCTAACCACACTGGGACTAGTCTAACCACACTGGGACTAGTCTAACCACACAGGCAGCTACTGACCTTTGCTAATGTTTGCCATCAGCTCATTCATTCCTATAAGCATGGCTGACAGCAACACCACCAGGCCTTTTTCCTCAACTGCTGGGGAGTGTTGTTTTGAGAGTATGCATCTCATGTTGCATATCACACATAGGCTTTTAGGCTTAGAATGTTGTGATGTCTATCCTTCCTTTTCACAGGGGTATTCGTTACCTCAGCAAGCACTGTTTGCAGCGCTACGCCATGATCGGAGAGCTGTTGAGCACACACACTGGTCTGTTGTATTCATATTTTGGTGAGGGAGGTCCACTATGTTATGCCCCATTCCACTAATCTCACAACTGTCTACAATGTCTGGGCATTCTGCCAAAGCTGTACAATCACCCTTACATTCATACCATGTACTGTATACATGTACCACATCCATACCGCAAATTCACCCCACAGCAATCCCTTTCTATTGAGCAAGCTTTTCAGCACTTGATATTTTTAATCATTATTAAGTAGCTGGATGCTTCTCATTGTAAAACAAAAACTGTTTAACCTTTCGCGGATCCCAGCTTTAAGTGTCACTCCCTGACCTTAGAGAGTCTTTTTATTTCTCTATTTGGTTAGGTCGGGGTGTGATTTGGGTGGGCATTCTAGTTTTTCTATTTCTATTTCTTTGTTGGCCGGGTATGGTTCCCAATCAGAGGCAGCTGTCTATCGTTGTCTCTGATTGGGGATCATACTTAGGCAGCCTTTTTTCCACCTTATAGTTTGTGGGATCTTGTTTTTGTGTAGTGCCTGTGAGCACTCCAGTCGTTACATCTCATTTGCTGTTTATTGTTTTGTTGGTGAGTTTCATTTGAATAAACATGTGGAACTCTATGCACGCTGCGCCTTGGTCCGACCATTATTACGAACAACGTGATATTAAGGCCTTATGTTAATCAGAACCCAGCATACACACAGTGATCTCTGCTCTGTATTGTACACTGCAGTCTAATGTCAACCACAAGAAACATTACTATTAATTTGTGAGGTAATTAGTTTGTAATAGAATGACCTCAAAGCAGGAAGATTAGCTAGGTTATTTTTTTTTAAAACTTGTTTGACCTCTGTACCCAGGCACAAGATGGAGATTAGTTCAAAGGCCTTGCATTTCTAATCCACTCAGTAATTCTCTAAAAGAGTGGGGCAAATGTTAGTCAGTTTGTTCTTACAGTTTATTCAGAAGTCACATACACTTTGCAGCACATTGACTATGTCTGGACTGGTGTAGTTTGCAGTCTTATCACTAGAGGTTTGCAGCTGTAAGACATAAGACAAATAGGACTAGCCTCAACCCTTTACTTGAACGATACCTACATTAGGACATTATGACTCATACCACATTCATAAGCAGTACATAGGTATATCGGTTATGAATGTGTTATAAAGTCCTTCTGTAGGAAGCATACCCTTAAAGGTGCACTATGCAGAAATCGCTCTAACATTTCCTGGTTGCTAAAATTCGAATAGTTTACCTAATTTCAGTTTATCTGACAAAACAAGCAAGTATAGTATAGAGAATCATTGTTCCATCTAAACCAGTGGTCTCCAACCGGTCGATCTTCAAGGCATTCCTAGACGACCACCAAATATTTCTGTAGAAAAGCCAACGAACTATAAAGGCTTGCGCTCCTTTTATAAAATCGTGTTAAGCTGTTACTGTTACCTGCATTTTATAATTATTAGCAGCTCGTCGTGTAGATTTTAATATGAAGGTATATTTACATTTCTTTGGTCAAAGGAACAACATGAATTTGTGCATGAGGAAGATGCGGTGCGACTCGAATTTCCCCATCAGGTGGAAGACGATGTCCCCTCTCTCTGGTCAGTCTCACCGGAGGAAAGGAAGGAGAGAGCAGGTGGAAGACGATGTCCCCTCTCTGGTCAGTCTCACCGGAGGAGAGGAAGGAGAGAGCAGGTGGGAGGCGGTTGGGAAAAATCAATTTGAGCGGTCATCCAAGTCGGAAACTCGGGCATCTTTCTAGAGCTCCGACTTTTCGACCTGAAGATCACTAACGTCGTGATTTGACCTCGTTGACCATCAGATGCAGGTACCATCAGTCCAGTAAAATAAAAAAGCAACATATTTCAATTCATGCTCCACAGTGTCTCACAAGTGCTAAACCAACTGATCTGTTTTGTTATCAAAGCTTGAGTTTTGAAATATAGTATGGTCTGGTTAACAATATTGGCAGGCCAATCATATAGCCAATATGCTGTGATAATGTATTAGGCCTACTGCCCAAACCTCATTCCTACAAAACTGTTTGTGTGAGGTTAATGTAAAAAAAAACATCTGAGTGTCACACCCTGATCAGTTTCACCTGTCCTCGTTATTATCTCCACCCCCTAAAGGTGTAGCTTGTTTTCTCCAGTGTATTTATCCCTGTGTCTCAGCCTCCAGTATTTATGCTGCAGTAGTTTATGTGTCGGGGGGCTAGGGTCAGTTTGTTATATCTGGAGTACTTCTCCTGTCCTATTCGGTGTCCTGTGTGAATCTAAGTGTGCGTTCTCTAATTCTCTCCTTCTCTCTTTCTCTCTCTCGGAGGACCTGAGCCCTAGGACCATGCCCCAGGACTACCTGACATGATGACTCCTTGCTGTCCCCAGTCCACCTGGCTGTGCTGCTGCTCCAGTTTCAACTGTTCTGCCTTATTATTATTCGACCATGCTGATCATTTATGAACATTTGAACATCTTGGCCATGTTCTGTTATAATCTCCACCCGGCACAGCCAGAAGAGGACTGGCCATCCCACATATGCTCTCTCTAATTCTCTCTTTCTTTCTCTCTCTCGGAGGACCTGAGCCCTAGGACCATGCCCCAGGAATACCTGACATGATGACTCCTTGCTGTCCCCAGTCCACCTGACTGTGCTGCTGCTCCAGTTTCAACTATTCTGCCTTATTATTATTCGACCATGCTGGTCATTTATGAACATTTGAACATCTTGACCATGTTTTGTTATAATCTCCACCCGGCACAGCCAGAAGAGGACTGGCCACCCCACATAGCCTGGTTCCTCTCTAGGTTTCTTCCTAGGTTTTGGCCTTTCTAGGGAGTTTTTCCTAGCCACCGTGCTTCTTCACCTGCATTGCTTGCTGTTTGGGGTTTTAGGCTGGGTTTCTGTACAGCACTTTGAGATATCAGCTGATGTACGAAGGGCTATATAAAATAAATTTGATTTGATTTGATTTGTTTCCTGTCTCTCTGGGCCAGTGTATTTATCCCTGTGTTTCCTGTCTCTGGGCCAGTGTATTTATCCCTGTGTTTCCTGTCTCTCTGTGCCAGTTTTTCTTGTATGTTTCCAAGTCAACCAGCCGTTTTCCCATTCTCCTTTTCTAGTCCTCCCGGATTTGACCCTTTCCTGTTTCTGGACTTTGTACCTGCCTGCGTGACCACGAGCCTGTCTGCCACTCTGTACCTCCTGATCTGGTTTTGACCTTTTTGCCTGTCCACAACCATTTTCTTGACTACCCCTGTGGATGAATTAACATTGTAAGACTCCAACCATCTGCCTCCTATGTCTGCATTTGGGTCTCGCCTTGTGCCTTGATACTGAGCAGTACATCTCAGCTTGCTTTTTGACTGCGAAAGTGATCTTGACTCAGAAAAGGTTGGTGACCACTGAATCTAACCACTGTGAAATATATTTTCCATAACCAAGAATACTGTATTTTCAGATGTTTGAAGCTGGTGTACAAAACCTAAAATAAACGACAAAAGTAAACTTAAGAACGGGAAACATAGAAATACACATATAGAACATATCTACCACTTCTTAGACTTGGGTTCAATGGGAATGATATATTTATAACTCACATTTCTATGTGAATTTGGTCGTATCTCCCCCCAAATGTTACATATTGCAGCATTAATCTAAAGTGTGATAAAACACACATGTGGTAGCGTACACATGTATCCCAATACGCTATTCATTAAACAGCTATCCATACATGGTCATTCATTTTATACATTTGTATATACAGCTTGATGGTTGGATTTTGTTAGTTAGACATTCTCTTCAGTCCTGACTGTCTCCTGTCCTCTGTTTCCAGGTCCACCATGCAGAATGGTTTAGAGGCAAAGCTGTGGGGATAATAATGGTTAGGATTTTGGGGAGTTTACTGATCCTAGATCTGTGACTAAGGGCAGCCTCTACCTGGAGCCGACACATGTATATGAGATGCATCTATCACTGATGTGGTGTCCTCTTCCTGTTTTGTCCAGCTGCATGCAGGGTACTGTAAATCAAATCACATTTTATTGGTCACACACATATTTAGCAGATGTTATTGCAGGTGTAGTGAAATGCTTGTGTTCCTAGCTCCAACAATGCAGTAGTATCTAACAATTCACCGCAATACACACATCTAAAAGTAAAAGACTGGAATTAAGAAATATATAAATATTAGGATGAGCAATGTTGAAGTGGCATTGGCAAGAGGTGTCACTACAGTCCCTGGTTCAAATCCAGGCTGTGTCACATCCAGCCATGATTTGGAGTCCCATAGGCCGTCATTGTAAATTAGAATTTGTTCTTAAAACTTATTTGGGAACAGTATTGAGTAGCTTGGAGGTGCCCAGAGTAAACTGCCTGCTAATCAGGTCCAGAAGCTAGAATATGCATGTAATTAGTAGATTTGGATAGAAAACACTCTAAAGTTTCCAAAACTCTTAAAATAATGTATGTGGGTATAACAGAACTCATATGGCAGGAAAAAACCTGAGAAAAATCCAACCAGGAAGTGGGAAATCTGAGGTTTGTAGTTTTTTTTAGGTGATTGCCTATCCAATATACTGTGTATCGTTCATCAATGTTTATGATGAGTATTTCTGTGATTTTATGTGGCTCTCTGCACTTTCACCTGATGTTTGTTTGAGACAATGCATTTCTGAACATAACGCGCCAATTTCAAATTAGGTTTTTGGACATAAAGATGAACTTTATCAAACAAAACACACATTTGTTGTCTAACATGCAGTCCTGGGAGTGCCATCCGATGAAGATCAACAAAGGTTAGTGATTCATTTTAATGCTATTTCTGTCTTTTGTGACACCTCTCCTTCTTTGGAAAATGGCTGTATGGTTTTCTGTGGCTAGGCGCTGACCTAACATAAGCGATTATAAAATGGTGTATAATACTTGTATGTTTGAGGAATTTTAATTATGAGATTTCTGTTGTTTGAATTTTGCGTCCTGCAATTTCACTGGCTGTTGGCGAGGTGGGGCGCTAGCATCCCACATATCCCAGAGAGGTTTTAACTGACTTGCCTAGTTAAATAAACATTTGTGGACATGCTTCTAATACTCATTATAATGTTGTGTTAGAATGAAAAGATGTTAATGATCCTTTCTCTGTAGGGCTAGGAGGATGGCATCACTCTAAAAGCAGACAACCCTTTCATGAATCCCAAAGAGCTCTGTCCCTTTAAGAAATGACATCCAAATAGACTACACCCTCTACAAGGTGACAGAGTGGGACAAATAGTTGGATATACAGCTTTTTTTTTTAAATGTGAACTTTCATATTTGACATACGCCTGTGTACTGAACAATAAATGTGCCTACTTTTTACAAAATAAAATAGACATTGATCATTGTGTTGATAGTAAACTTATACACTAGAATATGTGCTGTATCATCCCCAGGGGTCAAGTTGCATGTCTATCCAGTGGAAGTCTCTTTCCACCACCAAGGGTTCTGTCCCTGACCATCCCCTCCCTTCTTCTGACCACGAGGCACTGAGCTGCAGCTGCAGACCCTGACGAAGACACTGCAGGCTGGAGGGACGACACAGGGGAGAGCAGGAATTTGCTGCAGGTACTCATTGTAAATCCAGATGTGGTCCATAACGATTTAATATAGAATTTTTTTTTTTTTTAATATTGTCATTTTGATTCTAACAGCTTCAAGATAATTGATATTCACCACACTACTTTCTAAAATTCTCTATGGACAACACACCATTCCAGTTTCCTTCCCTCACGTAAGCTGAGCTAGTGGACATAGTGACAGAGGACCATGCTGAGGTGAAGGTGGGCCTGCACTGTGCTGAGAGAATGCGCTACTTGAAAACCCGTACTGGGATGATGGGTCTGGCCCTGCTGCTGATGGAGCTGGCCATCGCTGCTGTCCACTGGCTGGTCCTGGGAGCCGACCAGCCCTTCTTCCAGGTTTCCTTCTACGAGCAGTGTGGTCAACATGCTGACAACACCGCTCGCGTTGCAAAATAAATGTACACGCACGTTATTCAATCATTACACCCACACTGCTCATGCTCGCCAACGAGCGTCTGCCTTGCCAAGTGCTAAAATGGAAGTCAGTTCTATTTGTTGACGCTGAACGTGGTGCAAGTCCCGCCTCTACCATCTCCTCATTGGTTTATAGAAGCAGATACCCACGTGCCATCTCCTCCTTGGTTATACCCACATGGGTGATTGAAAGAACTGAGGTCGGTCGGTCGTCGTCGTGGTAGTACTATGAAAGTTAGATGCCAATTGCCACATCAAGTCCAAAGAAGAAAAAGCCTGGAAGGAGGAGAGATGACTAGAAACGATTCGGTTGACCGTTCTGTGTGTGGATTGTTTGTCGGAGTAGAGGACCTTGTGCATTTCAGGTAAAATAACAACTCAATGTTTATATCCCAGGACAAATTAGCTAGCAACAGCAAGCTAGCTAAATATGACAAATTAGCTAGCAAGTGCAAGCTAACTAGCTAAATTACCATAAATGTTTCATGCTTTTCGTCCTGTCCCCAAATTAATGTAATTGGTTCAGTTTGTTTTGATATTTTAACCTGCGTGTCGTGATCAAGTTTGGTGTAGGGGGACAAAATAAATGTATGCACACGCCCGTCCAGTATGGGCATGGCGTAAGGGTGAGTAATTCAGCATTAGTGTGCCCTGCAGGACAAGAGATCCTGTGACATGGCCAGTTTAAAATGGACAAAACAACTGGGGAAGATGCACAGTTCCCCTCTTAACCTGTACAGAAGGCTTTTATTACGTAGACGTGTTGGAGGAGATGATCAGATCGCTGACTGGTGCACTGTCCCAAAGGGAGAGATTTGGATGCATTTGCTTGTTTTATACAGTGTTTAGAAACCATTGATTTATCAAGTCACTTGCTCTAATCATCATTTATGAAATTAACACATTTTATGGTAACCAATCAATGCACACTTATATAAAGATTCACCATTTCTGATAAGATCAAGTTGTTTGGGTACTTGCACTTCATTAAGAAGATAACACTTTTATTGTATCTACCTTGTAATTGAATGTACTGTAAAATGAAGACCAGTGCAACCATTGCCGCATATGCAAATATAATATGCAATTTTAAAAAGAACAGAACTGTAACCCTGTCATGCTTTTGTCAGGGGTTCAGTTTAGTGCAACGAATGATGGAAAAATATATACAGTGCCTTGCGAAAGTATTCGGCCCCCTTGAACTTTGCGACCTTTTGCCACATTTCAGGCTTCAAACATAAAGATATAAAACTGTATTTTTTTGTGAAGAATCAACAACAAGTGGGACACAATCATGAAGTTGAACGACATTTATTGGATATTTCAAACTTTTTGAGATCTACAGCTGAGGTGGGAGACTCTATCCATAGGACAACAATCAGTCTAAAGTTTGCCACAAGCCACCTGGGAGACACACCAAACATGTGGAAGAAGGTGCTCTGGTCAGATGAAACCAAAATTGAACTTTTTGGCAACAATGCAAAACGTTATGTTTGGCGTAAACGCGAACACAGCTGAACACACCATCCCCACTGTCAAACATGGTGGTGGCAGCATCATGGTTTGGGCCTGCTTTTCTTCAGCAGGGACAGGGAAGATGGTTAAAATTGATGGGAAGATGGATGGAGCCAAATACAGGACCATTCTGGAAAAAAACCTGATGGAGTCTGCAAAAGACCTGAGACTGGGACGGAGATTTGTCTTCCAACAAGACAATGATCCAAATCATAAAGCAAAATCTACAATGGAATGGTTCAAAAATAAACATATCCAGGTGTTAGAATGGCCAAGTCAAAGTCCAGACCTGAATCCAATCGAGAATCTGTGGAAAGAACTGAAAACTGCTGTTCACAAATGCTCTCCATCCAACCTCACTGAGCTCGAGCTGTTTTGCAAGGAGGAATGGGAAAAAATGTCAGTCTCTCGATGTGCAAAACTGATAGAGACATACCCCAAGCGACTTACAGCTGTAATCGCAGTAAAAGGTGGCGCTACAAAGTATTAACTCAAGGGGGCCGAATACTTTCGCAAGGCACTGTATATATATTTTTGTATATTACATTCCTACATTAATGATGGAAAAAGACTGTGATATATGTTTATATATACAGTACCAGTCAAAAGTTTGAACACTGTGACGTCTACTTCCAACTCACACTCTCAAACTCCCAATCACTTGAATTCTGATCACCTGTTCACACACCTGTATGTTATTATCACACACTATTTAGTTCAGTTCTTTGCACCCCATCATTGTGCGGTATTGTTTGTTTTGTGACACACTTCTAGTTGGAGCTCTGTTTTTACTTTAATTTTATCCTCCCGTGTATGATAGTTTTTGGCTGCCTCACTAACGAGGCATTTTGCCTATTCCCTGCCTGTACTTTAGCCTATTGGATTTCCTGTTATCAACCTATTGCCTGATCTCCCGGGAGACGTTACTAGCCTTTTCCCTGCCGGTAATGCTGCCTTTTTGGACTCCCTGTATATGACCTTCTGCCTGCCCCTGGACCCAGCTACCTGCCTCTTCCTGTGTATGACCTTCTGCCTGCCCCTAGACCCAGCTACCTGCCTCTTCCTGTGTATGACCTTCTGCCTGCCCCTAGACCCAGCTACCTGCCTCTTCCTGTGTATGACCTTCTGCCTGCCCCTAGACCCAGCTACCTGCCTCTTCCTGTGTATGACCTTCTGCCTGCCCCTAGACCCAGCTACCTGCCTCTTCCTGTGTATGACCTTCTGCCTGCCCCTAGACCCAGCTACCTGCCTCTTCCTGTGTATGACCTTCTGCCTGCCCCTAGACCCAGCTACCTGCCTCTTCCTGTGTATGACCTTCTGCCTGCCCCTAGACCCAGCTACCTGCCTCTTCCTGTGTATGACCTTCTGCCTGCCCCTGAACCCAGCTACCTGCCTCTTCCTGTGTATGACCTTCTGCCTGCCCCTGAACCCAGCTACCTGCCTCTTCCTGTGTATGACCTTCTGCCTGCCCCTGAACCCAGCTACCTGCCTCTTCCTGTGTATGACCTTCTGCCTGCCCCTGAACCCAGCTACCTGCCTCTTCCTGTGTATGACCTTCTGCCTGCCCCTGAACCCAGCTACCTGCCTCTTCCTGTGTATGACCTTCTGCCTGCCCCTGAACCCAGCTACCTGCCTCTTCCTGTGTATGACCTTCTGCCTGCCCCTGAACCCAGCTACCTGCCTCATGTGGTCCTTTACAAATAAACATCTGCTGCGCCTTGGGCTTGAAACAGCTCTCTGTTCTCATCGTGTTCATCACAGACACACCTACTCATTCAAGGGTTTTTCTTTATTTTGACTATTTTCTACATTGTAGAATATTGAAGACAAAAAAAACTATGAAATAGCACATATGGAATCATGTAATAGCCAAAAAAGTGTTAAACAAATCCAAATATTTTATATTTGAGATTCTTCAAAGTAGCCACCCTTTGCCTTGATGACAGCTTTGCACACTTGGAAAACTCTCAACCAGCTTTATGAGATTGTAAGGCGTCTAAGTGCAGCAGGTAAGGCGGAGTCAGGCGCAGGACACAGAGATGAGTAATAAACGTAACTTTACTAAAAAAAATATATATTCCAAGAAGGAAAATAACCAAGCTCACAAATGAGACCAACTTACAATGAACAAACACGCACAAAACCACAGGGGATACAGAGGGTTAAATAAGGAACATATAATTATGGGAATGGAAACCAGGTGTGTACAATGAAGATAAAACAAATGGAAAATGTGGAGTTAGTCACCTGGATTACAGGAGTACCTTCATAAAAATGTATATGTGGAATTTCTTTCCTTCATAATGGGTTTGAGTCTATCAGTTTTGTTGTGACAAAGTAGGGGTGGTATAAAGACGATAGCCCTATTTGGTAAAAGACCATGCCCATATTATGGCAAGAACAGCGAAGAGAAATAACAGTTCATCATTATTTTAAGACTTGAAGTTCATTCAATACGGAAAATGTCACGAACTTCAAGTGCAGTTACAAAAACTATCAAGCGCGATGACGAAACTGGCTCTCATGAGAACTGCTAAAGGAAAGGAAGATCCAGAGTTACCTCTGCTGCAGAGGATAAGCTCATTACAGTTACCAGCCTCAGAAATTGCAGCCCAAATAAATGCTTCACAGAGTTCAAGTAACAGACACATCTCGACATCAACTGTTCAGAGGAGACTGCTTGAATCAGGCCTTCATGGTCGAATTGCTACAATCAAACGACTACTAAAGGACACCAATAATAATAAGAGACTTGCTTGGGCCAAGAAACACGAGCAATGGACATTAGACCGTTAGACCGGAAATTAGACATTAGACCGGAAATCTGATAATGGGCATAATGCCAATCCAGAGATGACGCTAGTGGGGAACCTATCTAGGATATATAAACAGGTGCGTTATGAGTGTCTGATTAAGATGTTGCGTCTTGTAACATGTAATACCCGATTAAAGGATTATGCTTGAACTTCATGGACATGAAAGGCGATTTGTATCAAGGCTGGTTGTTTCTGTCATCAGAGGGAGAATTATGAAATCGCTACAGGCTTAGATTAAAAAGACCTGCATATGTGATTGGCAACACTGTTCAGTGATATTGAAAGAGAGTGCCATATGCTTCAGCGTCACCTAGAAAATCCTTGACGTTTTACAAAGACATTTTGAACCCACTCCTAACGTTATTTATGAAAGATTCAGTTTTAACATGTGAACAAATGCAAGCAGAGATGTCTGGTCAATATGTTGTGAGGCTGCGTCAACTGTCTGATTCATGTGATTTCAAGTAAATGAGAGATGAAATGGTCAGAGACAGACTTGTGATTGGCTGTAAAGATAACAGAGTAAGAATGCTGCGCGAACCACAATTTATGCTAACTAAAGCCACAGATATATGCAGAGAAATCAAACAGACGCAGATCCAATTAAAAAAGATGAACACTGTCCCTGAACAGGCAGAATCTGTCAATTATGCCACTCAGAACAAATACAGAGACCATGTCGATAGAAAATGGAAATATAATTAATCTGACAGTGATGCAAGGCGGAAAAATACTAAAGATGGGTGCATGTACTGTGGATCAACACACACAAGAGTCAAATACCCAAAATAACAATTTTGTTAAAGTGTTTAGACAAAGACAAAGTAAGCCTGTCAATCATGCTAGAACAGGATACATACAGTGATCATAATGATGATGAAGAAGCGGGCATGCTATACATGACAGAAGTGGCAAAGATAAATGCTTTACAAACTTATAGCTTGCCCCACTGACATGTGGTAACTGTGATTATGATCCAAGCAGCACTATCATACGCCAGCTAGACAGTGGCTCAACTGTTAATATACTCAGCAACAGAGACTTTATGCAAGTAATGCAGAATGGAGATGCAAAGCCATCGTACAGGATGGAGCAAGGCGAAGGCTGTACGATGGCTCGGGTATTACACCAGTAGGGGAGTGTGGACTACAAGCCAATCATGATTGGGAAACTTATGTGCTAAAGTTCCAAGTGGTGAAAACTTTGCAAAAGCCTCTCCTTTCAGCAGAAACGTGTGAAAAGTTTAAGTTGCTACGGCTCAACCACCAACATGCTGTTCATCATGTCAGCACTAAAGAAAAACCAAAGATCCCACCAGACTTGAACACCTCCGAGGCAATACTGAAACAGTTTGAGGATGGAAGGGATGAGTGCTCTGCTAGGTGAGCTTCACCTGGTGGGGGATGAGTCTGTTAGGCCAGTTCAACAGTTTCCTTGCAGAATTCCCATTCCACTCAAGGAAAATATACTAAAGGTTGATTCAAAGGAGGAACAGGTTGTCATTACGAAGGTCACCAAACCTACTAAGTGGATAAGCAACATAGTTGTGGTGGAAAAGTCTGGCAAAATAAGAGTCTGCCTCGATCCAAGTGCCCTAAACAAAGCCTTATGTAGGGCACATTACCACATTCCTACCATTGAAGAGGTATTGCCAAGCTTGGAGAAAGTTAAAATCTTTTCGGTTATGGATGCAAAAAATGGGTACTGGCAGGTACGTTTGGATGAAGAGAGTAGTTACCTCACCACATTTTGGACACGTAATGGTAGAAACCGGTGGACAAGGTTACCTTTGGAGTGAAACCAGTTGCAGAGGAATATCAGCGAAGGCAACATGAGGCACTTCAGAGACTGACAGGAATAAGCATCATAGCTGATGACATTCTGGTATACGGTGCTACAATGGAAGAAGCAGTGCAGGACCATGACCACAACCTGACTCAGCTCTTACAAAGAGAAAGGGAGATGAATATAAAGCTGAATAAAGACAAAGTTAAGCTCAGGCTCACAAGTATTACATACACGTACATGGGACATCTTTTGACACCTGAAGGCCTGAAGGCAGACTCCAAGAAGGTGGAGTACAGCAAATGCAGCGACCTAAAAATGCAAAAGCAGTGCAGCGACTGCTTGGTTTTGTAAATTACATAGCCACATTCTTACCCTACCTGTCTGACGTCTGACGTATGTGAGTGTAGGGGGGTAGGGTCCCAAAACCCTTCCCCATTATTGATTAAGGGAACCTTAAGATTCATAGGTTTTGCTGCAGGCCTTAAAGATATATACTGTGTGTCTAAAACTCTGCCACTATATGTTGCACAAGCCATCTATATTAGTCTTTGTGGTTATGCTCTAGCTGTTGCAAGAACGTGCCTGCAGGCTAGGTATGAGTCAGACCAGAACTAGGTAAAGAGCTGAGAAGTAAACACTGTCTGGTTTTGACATTTTGATCTTGTGTGACAGTGGACAATGCTAATGAATTCAGAGAAGCTACTGTACTAGGTTACCTCATAAGGTAGCCTCAGCTTATTGCTGCACAAATACACTGACGTAGATGATCTCACCATCAGGGAAGTGATCACAGGTATATAATCACCTGCACCCTTTGGTTGGTTGCAGACCTTACTCTGAAACATTCATGCTGTGTTTCCATTGTCAACTTCTGTCTACAATTGCATTAATAAAGGTTTGATTGATTTACGTAAAGAAGATATTGTCTGACTGCTGATTTCACCAATAAGCCAATGATTGACAAGGAACCTACCCCGACATGAGCCATTGCGTCGGCTGACCAATAAAGATGTGCTGTGGGCATGGCTTCCTCAACATGATGATGCATTGGAGAAAATCAAGAAATTGGTAAACAACCAAACCAATACTGAGGAACTTTGACCTCTCTGAGGAAGTAACCCTACAATGTGATGCAAGTGACAAAGGCCTAGGGGCAGTGTTCCTGCAGAAGGTGCAGCCCATTGCATTTGCTTCAAGGGCATTGACACTCATGGATCAAGGATATGCCTAAAGTGCCATGGTGTTCGTCTGTGACCGTTTTGATCAATACCTCCATGGTAGGGACTTTATCACAGTGCACACTGATCACAAGCCACTTGAGGTTATATTAAAAAAAAACGATTCTGTCTGCCCCGAAGCGACTTCAAGGGATGACGCTAAAGCTTCAGCGTTATCAACTACAGGTCGTATACAAGAAAGTAGAGCTTCACATTACAGATTTCTTGTCTACAGCAGCACTACCAACAATTATTCAGCCGCAATATCGGTCAAATGAGACTGTACATGCTCTACAGGCTGAGTTTGAAGATATGAACCATGTTACTGATCAAAACATCTCCCCGCAGACACCCCGCAGACACGGGATACTATTAAAGCTCATTCAGCAGAGGACAAGACTTAAGACGTCAGTCTTTCATCCTGAGAGGCTGGCCGGACACAAGAAAGAGTACACCCATCCTGGTAAGGGACTACTGAACATACAGAGACGAACTCACAATGCAGGAAGAGGTCGTCTACAAAAGTTCTCTCTCATATCCATGCAGGGCACTCAGGGGCCAAAGTCAGTCTCAGGAAAGCTACTGACTCAGTATTCTGTCCCAACATGACCCAATAAATCAAACATTTTGTGGCTGTGTGCAACATATGTAATGCAAATCTACGAAAGCAGCAAAAGGAAACGCTGCTCCCACATGACGTACCAACACATCCTTGGTCTAAAGTGGGAATGGATCTGTTCACAGTCAAGAGCGTTCCTTTTCTGATTGAAGTGGACTCCAATTCAGATTTTTGGGAGGTGGAGAAAGTGATTGACACAACTGCCGATTACATCATCGACTGTTGTACGCAGCAATTTAGCAGATATGGCATACCTGACAGTGGTGGAGTTACGAATAATGGGCCACATTTCACGAGTCAAGACTTTGCTTTGTTTGCAAAAGCCTGGGAGTTCCATCATGTGACCTCCTCACCCTACCACAGTCAGAGTAATGATAAGGCGGAGTCAGCAGTGAAAATAGCAAAGACTCTCATCACAGGCTATGAAGGAAGGCACAGATGTGTGGCAAGCCATTTTGGCGTGGATAAATTCTCCCACAGAGGGTTTCGGCAGCAGTCCTGTACATAGCTTAATGTCAAGACGCACCCATTCTCTGTTGCCAACAGCTCCCAAGCTCCTCGCACTAAAGGTCATTAGGGATGTTCAGGTACACAAGCGTGCACGTCAGGACAAGTCAAAACATTACTTTGACCAGCATGCAAAAAATCTGCTTGTAATAAAACAAGGCCAGGCTGTCAGTGCTCCTGTCACCTCACACCAGGGATGAAAATAGCAAAAACTCCACATGGAGTCTTGGCACATGCATAGGGCATATCAGCTCAAGGTCATTTTTTGAAACCTTTATTTAACTAGGCAAGTCAGTTAAGAACAAATTCTTGGGCGGCAGGCTAGTGGTTAGAGCGTTGGACTAGTAACCGGAAGGTTGCGAGTTCAAACCCCCGAGCTGACAAGGTACAAATCTGTCGTTCTGCCCCTGAACAGGCAGTTAACCCACTGTTCCCAGGCCGTCATTGAAAATAAGAATTTGTTCTTAACTGACTTGCCTGGTTAAATAAAGGTAAAATAAAATAAAATAAAATTTTTCAATGACGGCCTAGGAACACGGCCTGAACTGCCTGTTCAGGGGCAGAACGAAAGATTTGTACCTTATCAGCTCAGGGATTTGAACTTGCAACCTTTCGGTTATTAGGCCAACGCTCTAACCACTAGGCTACCCTGCCGCCCCCGAAGTGGAAGTAAAGGGCCGAAAGTATCGAAGGACATACGCCCAGTTCAGGAGAACATAGACGGGGTAGACCCCACCAGGGCATGTTATCTCTGTAGACCGTGCCTCCACAATTTCAGGAGGCTGTGGAAGAGGAAGGAGAGGCCCTGAGGCTCCCAGAGGTGCCCAACATCCCAGAGGTGCCAGGAGAGGCCCTGAGTCTCCCAGAGGTGACCAACATCCCAGAGGTGCCAGGAGAGGCCCTGAGGCTCCCAGAGGTGCCAGGAGAGGCCTTGAGGCTCCCAGAGGTCCCCAACATCCCAGATGTGCTAAATATGCTACCAGTGTGACACACTGTAAAAAAAAATCATTTTAATCCATAGAGACGTGAAGGAGAAGCTCGTCGGATGTTGATCTCAAGGGATGACATAAGACCATTTCCCTTAAGAGATGGACAATTCATTTTTTATCTTAAACCTGTTGATAATGTAAATAAGAATTTTCACTGTGGTATTAAAATGGCATGAGGTGTACAAATTAATTATATATGAAAAGGAAGATGATTAAGATAATCGGCATAATGCCAATCCAGAGATGGTGCTAGTGGGGCACCTATCTAGGATATATAAACAGGTGCATTATGAATGTAAACGATTATGCTTGGATTTGACCAAACTCTCCGACGTGAGTTATTTACATACACATAATAGTCTAACACTTTAGTCTGAGTCCAAATGTGACATTTTTGTTTGCGTATTTTTGAGACGCGGAGTAGGTGAAAGGATGATCTCTGCATGTGTAATTCCCACCGTGAAACATGGAGGATGAGGTGTGATGCTGTGGGGGTGATTTGATGGGGACACGGTCTGTGATTTATTTAGAATTCAAAGCACACTTAACCAGCATGTCTACCACAGGATTCTGCAGCGATACGCCATCCCATCTGGTTTGCGCTTAGTAGGACTACCATTTTGTTTTTCAACAGGACAATGACCCTAAAACATTCCCAAACCAGAAACCGTGGATTGATGGCAGCATTCACGTGAAACTGAAAGCAAGAACCACTGCTTTTAATCAGGGCAAGGTGACCGGAAACATGACCGAATACAAACAGTGTAGCTATTCCCTCAGCAAGGCAATCAAACAAGCTAAGCATCAGTATAGAGACAAAGTAGAATCGCAATTCAACGGCTCAGACACAAGAGGTATGTGGCAGGGTCTACAGTCAATCACGGATTACAAAAAGAAAACCAGCCCAGTCACGGACCAGGATGCCTTGCTCCCAGGCAGACTAAATAACTTTTTTGCCCGCTTTGAGGACAATACAGTGCCACTGACACGCCCGCAACCAAAATATGCGGACTCTCCTTCACTGCAGCCGAGGTGAGTAAAACCTGTTAACCCTCGCAAGGCTTCAGGCCCAGATGGCATCCCCAGCCGCGCCCTCAGAGCATGCGCGGACCAGCTGGCTGGTGTGTTTACGGACATATTCAATTAATCCCTATCCCAGTCTGATGTTCCCACATGCTTCAAGAGGGCCACCATTGTCCCTGTTCCCAAGAAAGCTAAGGTAACTGAGCTAAACGACTACCGCACCGTAGCACTCACTTCCATCATCATGAAGTGCTTTGAGAGACTAGTCAAGGACCATATCACCTCCACCCTACCTGACACCCTAGACCCACTCCAATTTGCTTACCGCCCAAATAGGTCCACAGACGATGCAATCTCAACCACACTGCACACTGCCCTAACCCATCTGGACAAGAGGAATACCTATGTGAGAATGCTGTTCATCGACTACAGCTCAGCATTTAACACCATAGTACCCTCCAAACTCGTCATCAAGCTCGAGACCCTGGGTCTCGACCCCGCCCTGTGCAACTGGGTACTGGACTTCCTGACGGGCCGCCCCCAGGTGGTGAGGGTAGGTAACAACATCTCCACCCCGCTGATCCTCAACACTGGGGCCCCACAAGGGTGCGTTCTGAGCCCTCTCCTGTACTCCCTGTTCACCCACGACTGAGTGGCCACGCACGCCTCCAACTCAATCATCAAGTTTGCGGACGACACAACAGTGGTAGGCTTGATTACCAACAACGACGAGGCGGCCTACAGGGAGGAGGTGAGGGCCCTCGGAGTGTGGTGTCAGGAAAATAACCCCACACTCAACGTCAACAAAACTAAGGAGATGATTGTGGACTTCAGGAAACAGCAGAGGGAACACCCCCCTATCCACATCGATGGAACAGTAGTGGAGAGGGTAGTAAGTTTTAAGTTTCTCGGTGTACACATCACAGACAAACTGAATTGGTCCAACCACACAGACAGCATCGTGACGAAGGCAGGAGGCTGAAGAAATTCGCCTTGTCACCAAAAGCACTCACAAACTTCTGCAGATGCACAATCGAGAGCATCCTGTCACCGCCTGGTACGGCAACTGCTCCGCCCACAACCGCAAGGCTCTCCAGAGGGTAGTGAGGTCTGCACAACGCATCACCAGGGGCAAACTACCTGCCCTCCAGGACACCTACACCACCCGATGTCACAGGCCATAAAGATCATCAAGGACAACAACCACCCGAGCCACTACCTGTTCACCCCGCTATCGTCCAGAAGGCAAGGTCAGTACAGGTGCATCAAAGCTGGGACCGAGAGACTGAAAAACAGCTTCTATCTCAAGGCCATCAGCCTGTTAAACAGCCACCACTAACATTGAGTGGCTGCTGCCAACACACTGACTCAACTCCAGCCACTTTAATAATGGGAATTGATGGGAATTGATGTAAAAATATATCACTAGCCACCTTAAACAATGCTACTTAATATAATGTTTACATACCCTACATTACTCATCTCATATGTATATGTATACACTGTACTCTATATCATCTACTGCATCTTCATGTAATACATGTATCACTAGCCACTTTAAACTATGCCACTTTGTTTACATACTCATCTCATATGTATATACTGTACTCGATACCATCTACTGCATCTTGCCTATGCCGCTCTGTACCATCACTCATTCATATATCTTTATGTACATATTCTTTATCCCTTTACACTTATGTGTATAAGGTAGTAGTTTTGGAATTGTTAGCTAGATTACTCATTGGTTATTACTGCATTGTCGGAACTAGAAGCACAAGCATTTCGCTACACTCGCATTAACATCTGCTAACCATGTGTATGTGACAAATAAAATTTGATTTGATTTGACACACTTCAAGGGTGTGTAAGGGCTATTTGATCAAGAAGGAGAGTGATGGAGTGCTGCATCAGATGACCTGGCCTCCACAATCACCTGACCTTAACCCAATTGAGATGGTTTGGGATGATTTGGAATGCAGAGTGAAGGAAAAGCAGCCAACAAGTGCTCAGCATATGTGGGAACTCCTTCAAGACTGTGACCTAAATGTAAATTCAGAGTGATGCATTTGCATTGTTTGCTGTTTGGGGTTTTAGGCTGGGTTTTCTGTATTGCACTTTTGTGACATCTGCTCCCTGAATAAATGTGAATGATTGATTGATCATGCAGTATGAAGATCTCTCCATTTCGACATGTGTCACTTGTTCACCACTAGAGAGCAATGCTGCACATGTACAGTAGCCAACAGATACTGACCATCTGTGGATTGCAATCACATTCAAATCTAAACAAATTGGGAATGTAAGGTGATCCATATTTCAAATATGAAATATGCTGACTTTTGTAAACTACAAACTGTTAGTCTGTATCGAAAGCATGATGAATGACAGAAGTTCTGTGACTTCAATACAAAAGTAAAACTCTGCTCTAACGAATCTTTAAACATGCCTGAACATCAACACCTAATTCCATCTAAGGGTTCACCAAAATGGGAAATGAATGCTTGGTTCCGATTGCCAAGTGTAGGTTGGACGCCACCAAAAGCTGTAACTTTGACTGTGGTGCCAAGCTATGCCAATACCCATGGGTGTGGTGCTTGTTGTTTCTGTCTACACCAGTGCATTTTTTACAATGATGATGAGCGGCCGGGTTAACACCATCAAATCTGACAATTTAATTAAACGGTCTTGGTATTTTCCCAGGCTATTCTTACGGCTATTATTCTTCAAAATGAAGAACTAGGCAAGTCAGTTAAGAACAAATTCTTATTTACAATGACGGCCTACCGGGGAACAGTGGGTTAACTGCCTTGTTCAGGGGCAAAATGACAGATTTCTTTAACTTGTCAGCTCAGGGATTCAATCCATCAACCTTTCAATTACTGGCCCAACGCTCTAACCACTTGGCTACCTGCCATGGTGACTCAACTGTCTAGCCTCTGGTCTGGTGTGGAAATCACAGTTAGTCATGGATGTTGGTATTATGATGAATGTAGTGATCACCATGGTGAATTCAGCAATTGTATTTATCAAATGTTATTATTGAGCATATTGTTATTATCACAACAACAGATCCCAGGGCCTAGTCTGGGTGTATTCATACACCATTAAAGTGCAATAAATAACTTCATGCTCAAAGGGATATTCAATGCCTTTTTATTTTTTACCCATCTACCAATAGGTGCCCTTTGCGAGGCATTGGAAAACATCCCTGGTCTTTGTGGTTGAATCTGTGTATGAAATTGACTGCTCGACTGAGGGACCTTACAGATAATTGTATGTGTATGTGGGTACAGAGATGAGGTAGTCATTCCAAAATCACATTAAACACTATTATTGCACACAGTGAATCCATGCAACTACTTATGTGACTTGTTAAGCACATCTTTACTCCTGAACTTATTTAGGCTTCCCATAACAAAAGGGTTGAATACTTATTGACTCAAGACATTTCAGATTTAAATGTTTTATTAATTTGTAAACATTTCTAAAAACATAATTCCACCTTGACATCATGGGGTATTGTGTGTAGGCCAGTGACACAAAATCAACATGTTATCCATTTTAAAATCAGGCTGTGACACAACAAAATGTTATCCATTTTAAAATCAGGCTGTGACACAAAATCAACATGTTATCCATTTTAAAATCAGGCTGTGACACAACAACATGTTATCCATTTTAAAATCAGGCTGTGACACAACAAAATGTTATCCATTTTAAAATCAGGCTGTGACACAAAATCAACATGTTATCCATTTTAAAATCAGGCTGTGACACAACAACATGTTATCCATTTTAAAATCAGGCTGTGACACAACAACATGTTATCCATTTTAAAATCAGGCTGTGACACAACAACAGGTTATCCATTTTAAAATCAGGCTGTGACACAACAACATGTTATCCATTTTAAAATCAGGCTGTGACACAACAACATGTTATCCATTTTAAAATCAGGCTGTGACACAACAACATGTTATCCATTTTAAAATCAGGCTGTGACACAACAACATGTTATCCATTTTAAAATCAGGCTGTGACACAACAACATGGGGAAAATGTCAAGGGATGTGAATACTTTTGAAGACACTGTATTGTATGTCTTTCGGGGGGGTTGGGTTAAAAGTGGAAGTTACACTTCAGTTGGACCTTGTATGCAATTCACCAATACAGTGATTTTAATCTCAACATTTTATTATTTTATTGTTATAGGCCTACAACTGTAGGGTCATTCAAGCTGTATTTTTTTTAAACATTTGAAACAGTGCTGTAGGGTAAAATATATAAAAAATATTTGCACACAAGAAAATACAAAACAATAGGTCAATGATCATCAGAGGTCAATTTTACTGCAGTAGCTAAATCAAGTTCACACTGAGTGATTATTGACCGGAACAAAAATATACTCCTCACACACATGGTTATGGGCTTAAAAAATAAGACATCTGTACAATGTCAGATGTAGAGTTGAAATGCATTACATTTTGAGTTTGCATCCCAATATTACACTTTATATACATCACAGAAGACTGAAATATAACAAAACCGTTTGACTCGCAGCTTTTTTGAAATGTTTATTAATTATGAAATTCTTAAAAATATGAATATAATTACACCCATGCGGCCACTGGGTCAAAAAGCATGTGCCGGAGAGGTAGACAATCCCAAAGAGGTTTTGAAAGGATTCCGCAGCTCCCTCAGTGGCTACGTGACATGAGCTCAGCTGGAATGTCTGAGGAGAAGTAGGCTACCTGTCAGAGCAGGCAATGATGGGTCTGAGCACTGACTTCATACGGGTTTGAGTCATTTACATTTTATAGTCTTCTAAAGAATCACTGGACAGTAGCTGCACAGGAAGACCAATCATTACTAGTAATATGAACATTCATATCAGACACACCAGACACATATTACTTATAATGGGCGTGGTTCATTGTTGAGGGCTGGGCAATCGTGCGCATTTCATATATTAGATTGCCTGTACAAACGCCACCTGTATGGAGCAAGGTATAGTAGGCTACGAACCATAACACTTTGGATTTACAACTTCAAACAGACCTTCATGATGACAATGGACCCGTTGAAATCGGCCATATCCATTGGGAATGTGGAGGAGACATCTCTTGCTTTGCCGTCCGATAACAAACTTAGGTCCAAACAGCAGCGTGTCTTGGATCAGGTGCAAACCATTAAGAGGGGCAAGTCGAAGTACAGTAAAAATGGATCTTTATCGTCGCCAACGAAGTCGCCAACGAGTAAGCATCATTATTAGAATAAAAACGTATTACGTTATTTGTATGCTATTTTATTTGACCTAAAGCCTAATCAGGTTATGGTTTAATGTTCTGACTTACCCCCATTAGATTTGCATTGTTGTTAATGATTTATTAATGAGTAAATTAATAACCCCCATACATTAGATATCATTAACTCCACTGTTGTTAACTCTGTTAAGTAAACAAAGTGCAACATGTGTCATTTTAATATAGTAAACATAGGCTAAAGGACAGTCTATGCTGTCACATCCCGAAAATCTGTCTTCTCGCGAAAATGTCTCTAGCATCAGAACAGTTAGGCCATCGAAATATGATCCCACTATGGAAAGGGGAGTGTCACACTAGTGTAACGGGACTCATACAAATGAAAAAATATTTATTGAGCTTTCTTATAACTCCTAGATATAGGACAGACACTTCAAAACCTCCTTATGATAAAACATTTTGACTCTCTTGTTTTGCTATTTATTAATGTGCTATTTACTGCGTTTCTATGCGATATAGTAGTAAAGGCCAAATTAAATATTATATTTAAAAAAAATGTACAGTACCAGTCACAAGTTTGGACACACCTACTCATTCAAGGGTTTTTCTTATTTTTTTAAACTATTTTCTACATTGTAGAGTAATAGTGAAGACATCAAAACTATGAAATAACACACATGGAATCACCAAAAAAGTGTTTAACAAATCTAAATAGATTTTAGATTTTAGATTCTTCAAAGTAACCACCCTTTGCCTTGATGACAGCAGTCTAAGGCACTGCATCTCAGTGCAAGAGGCGTCACTGCAGTCCCTGGTTTGAATCCAGGGACTGGAACATCACATCTGGCTGTGATTGGGAGTCTTATAGGGCGAGGCACAATTGGCCCAGTGTAGTCTAGGTTTGGCCGGGGTAGGCCGTCATTGTAAATAATAATTTGTTCTTAACTGACTTGCCTGGTTAAATAAAGATTAAATAAAAAATACAAACATACTGTATATATATATATATATACCTAAATGTGTCCTAAAAATCAAATAGCTAAATGAGACTATCTTAAAACAATTCCATTTGTTAGCTTAGTAGAACCCGCCCCTGAACGGCGGGTTAACAGTTCACACAGACAATTTAAGTTTTCACATGCATTAACATGAATCATTACGGCTTGGAGACTTGCTTCTTGGCGTCTATTCAGTCACGTAAAAAAAAACAAATTAATTAAGAGTGTTACACCCAATATTTTACTGTGATAACTCATATTTACACAGCTTTTAAGAGTCATTTAGGATCTCCCATGTTTCTCTCCACAGGTCCTATGTACGTCAGCGTATTCACTGACTCCATTAAGTCACCTACCAGTCCCAATGGAATTGTCTTCTCGAATGGTACAAATGGCCTCTCAAGAACGGTATGAAGCTTTTCTTTTTAATTTTCACATCACATACATACGAAGATAGAATACATTGCCCCATGATTTGATAACTGTGCTAGGTTTATCAGTTGTATTTAACAGTATACAGTTTGGATACTATAGTGAGCATCAGTATTCATCTCATAAAATGATTTCCTAATGAGTGATGGCTTTTAATATGAAAGCAATGCCATCGTGATGGGGTAGTCTGTCTGAGACTAATCTCGGAACCCAGAACTGTATCCACTGTGACCAGCTACTAGATTTATGTGAACATTATGTCATGAGTGTAGTCAGGTAGAAGCAGGTGTTACAGATGACTGACTAACCACAGGACTGGGAGTCAACATGTGAGTTTCTGCCCAGTCACCAGAAGAATGGGGAATATTGCTCTTTCCAAGCAGCTCTCCCTCCAGCACAACTCCAGAGAGAGTCATCCTCTCATAGTGGCATCTGACTCATTGTTGTAACACACACCTCTGTCTTAATCATGTACTTTCACATAGATGAGGCATTATGAGTACTCTGAACTGAACTCTGGTCCAAGCCAAGTTTCCAACCAGCTTTGGAGTTTCTGGTTTCCCACTGCCCTCTGCCAATTAGACAAATCAATAGTTATCAATAACAATAGATTGATTATATGCAGTACATTATATTTATCTTCACTCACAGTGGGCCACCTTGTGTATATTATGATTTTCAAATGAAGTTGTAAGTGCTACATTTACACTGTAATCATTTAGCAGACACTCATGCCCATAGCAATTAGGGTTAAGTGCCTTGCTCAAGGGCACATCAATGGATTTATTTATTTTTCACCTCAGGGAGGTGGATTCAAACCAGTGACCTTTCGGTTACTGGTCCAACGCTCTTAACAGCTACGCTACTTGCTGCCAGGTGCTGGTGAAAGTGTTCCTGATTCCAAAGTGTCTGCTAGCATTTACTAAAATGACTTTATTCTGCAGCTTAGCCATGAGCAGAGCACCAAGCGAATGGTACTGTCCTCCAAGGGATCTACTGTTCAGAGAAACATGAGCAGCTCCAGCCAGTGGGAGAGACGATTACCTCTCAGTCCCCCCATAGCCAGGGGTCAGCGCAACAGCAGCCGCAGTGTGCCTGATGCGGACCCCTTCCCCTTCCCCACCACCACACAGCGCCCTGCCCAGGCCCCGGCTTCAGCCCTACAGCAGTTTCAGTCCTCAGCCCCCGCCCGACAGCTCCAATCCAACAGATCCAGCTTCTTCCTTACTGAGAGGGGTAACAGCCAGTTCATCTCCAATGGCAATGGCCCCTCTCAGGTCATTGTCAACAGCAACGATGTGCAGAAAAGGCACAGCCAGTTGATTGGCACCCGTCAGACGAAAAGCAGCGGCCAGATTACCAGCAGCCAAACTCGTATTGAGAGGGCACCATCGAACCCCTCCATGGCCGAGCCCAAGATATCAGTGGTCAAGAGCAAGATTGAAGCAGGGTGAGTGGAATGAGTGAATGTGAGATATTGTGTAAATGCTGCTTTGGGGTTTGATGATGAGTTGATTTTCAAATGTTTCTGAACAGCTGTTGAAACACTATACAGTGCAATCAGAAAGTATTCAGACCCCTTGACTTTTTCCACATTTTGTTACGCTACAGCCTTATTCTAAAATGCATTAAATTGTTTTTTCCCCCTCATCAATCTACAAACAAGACCCCATAATGACAAAGCAATAACAGGTTTTTAGAAATATCACATTTGTTGATTCACCTTTGGCAGCGATTACAACCTTGAGTCTTCTTGGGTATGATGCTACAAGCTTGGCACACCTGTATTTGGGGAGTTTCTCCCATTCTTCCCTGCAGATCCGCTCAAGCTTTGTCAGGTTGGATGGGGAGTGACGCTGCACAGTTATTTTCAGGTCTCTCCAGTGATGTTTGATCGGGTTCAAGTCCGGGTTCTGTCTAGACCACTCAAGGACATTCAGAGACTTGTCACCGAAGCCACTCCTGCGTTGTCTTGGCTGTGTGCTTAGGGTCGTTGTCCTGTTGGAAGGTGAATCTTCGCCGCAGTCTGAGATCCTCAGTGCTCTGGAGCAGGTTTTCATCATGGATCTCTCTGTACTTTGCTCCATAGATCTTTCCCTCAATCCTGACTAGTCTCTCAGTCCCTGAAAAACATCCCTTTAGAAAACTCCAAGTGGGCTGTCATGTGCCTTTTACTGAGGAGTGGCTTCCATCTGGCCAGTTTACCATAAATGCCTGATTGGTGGAATGCTGCAGAGATGGGAGAATCTTCCAGAAGGACAACCATCTCCACAGAGGAACTCTGGAGCTCTGTCAGACTGACCATCGGGTTCTTGGTTACCTCCCTGACCAAGATCCTTCTCCCCCGATTGCTCAGTTTGGACTGGCGTACAGCTTTAGGATGTGTCTTGGTGGTTGCAAACTTCTTTCATTTAAGAATGATGGAGGCCACTGTGTTCTTGGGGACCTTCAATGCTACAGAACTGTTTTGTTACCCTTTCCCGGGTCTGTGACTCGACACAATCCTGCCTCGGAGCTCTATGGACAGTTTCTTCAACCTCATGGCTTGGTTTTTGCTCTGACATGCACTGTCAGCTAAGGGACCTTTTATATAGACAGGTGTGTGCCTTTCCAAAATATATCCAATCAATTGAATTTACCACAGGTGGACTCCAATCAAGTTGTAGAAACATCTCAAGGATGATTAATGGAAACAGGATGCACCTGAGCTCTATTTCAAGTGTCATAGCAAAGGGTATGAATAATTATGTAAATAAAATATATATATTTTTTTTTATATACATTTTTTAATTTTTTTAATCTAATAACCTCGTTTCGCTTTTTCATTGTGGGGTATTCTGTGTAGATTGGTTGAGGAAAACAATTTTTTAAATACTTTTTAGGATAAGGCTGTAACGTAACAAAATGTGGAGAAAGTGGTCTAAATACTTTCTGAATGCACCGTATAGACAAACGTATCTGGACACCCCTTCAAGTGAGTGAATTTGGCTATTTCAGCCACACCCTTTGCTGACAGGTGTATAAAAGCAAGCACACAGCCATGCAATCTCCATAGACAAACATTGGCAGTAGAATGAGCTCATTGACTTTCAATGTCACCTTTCCAACAAGTCAGTTCATCAAATTTCTGCCCTGCTAGAGCTGCCCCATTCAACTGTAAGAGCTGTTCTTTTGAAGTGGAAATGTCTAGGAGCAACTACGGCTCAGTCGCGAAGTGGTAGGCCACACAAGTTCACAGAACAGGACCGCCGGTAGCTAAAGTGTGTAGCACGTAGAAATTGCAAAACTCGCTACCAAGTTCCAAACTGCTTCTGGAAGAAACGTCAGCACAAGAACTGTCCATCAGGAACATCATGAAATGGGTTTCCATGGCCGAGCAGCCATACACAAACCTAAGATCCCATGTGCAATGCCAGGCATCGGCTGGAGTTGTGTAAAGCTCACTGCCATTTGACTGGAGAAGTGGAAACGCATTCTCTGGAGGGGTGAATCACGCTTCACCATCTGGCAGTTCAACGGATTAATCTGGGTTTGGCGGATGACAGGAGAACTCTACCTGCCCCAATGGTTAGTGCCAACTGTCAAGTTTGGTGGAGGAGGAATCATGGTCTGGGGCTGTTTTTCATGGTTCGGGAGAGGCCCGTTAGTTCCAGTGAAGGGAAATTGTAACGCTACAGCATACATTGACATTCTAGATGATTCTGTACTACCAACTTTGTGGCAACCGTTTGGGAAAGGCCCGTTCCTGTTTAAGCATGACAATAACCCTGTGCACAAGGTGAGGGCCATACAGAAATGGTTTGTCGATCGGTGTGGAATAACTTGACTGGCCTGCACAGAGCCCTGACCTCAATCCCATCTAACATCTTTGGGTTGAATTAGAAGGTTGACCGCGAGCCAGGCCTAACTGCCCAACGTCAGTGTCTGATCCTCACTAATGCAGGTTGCGTTCTCCTGGCATCCGCTAAACCCAGATGTGTCCGTTGGATTGGAAGCCAATCTCTGCAGCAATGTTCTAACATCTAGTGGAAAGCCCTCCCGGAAGAGTGGAGGCTGTTATAGCAGTAAGGGGGGACCAACTCCATATTAATGCCCATGATTTTGGAATGAGATGTTCGAGCAGGTGTCCACATACTTTTGGTCATGTAGTGTACCTATATGGGGTTTCCCAACAGGATGAATGATTATGGCCAGCTTGCTGATATTACCATGGCGGAGGCGGTGCAGTACCTGTCCAGTGGAGATGTGAACTACCAGCACTATGGCGCCTCATTCATCCAACACTCTACCTACTCAGAGGACAAGGCCAAGCAGGAGGTGAGGACACAGACGTGGGTCTCCAGGACCCGGACTCAACAACACTGTCCTGTTAGAACGTCTAACAGCTTTACCTGTCTCTCAGGTGTTGCGGCTCAAAGGAATCCCTCCTCTGGTGAACTTGCTGAGGAGTCCCAGTCCCCAGGTCCAACAGACAGCCTCGGCCGCCCTGCGGAACCTTGCCTTTAAAGATGCGGGCAACAAGGAGGAGGTCCAGCGCTGTGGGGGCATCACTGAGTCCCTGGCCCTGCTCCGAGACACAGACTCTACCGAGACACAGAAACAACTCACAGGTACAGACGACTGTTCTCTTTCTATACTCAACACTTCTCTGTCTAGTGACATCATAGACAGTTGGCAGACATATGCACCAGTGTGTAAATGCAAGCGGTTATGAAACACGCTTGTGTTGCTTTCTGATGCCAAAATGTGCATATTTAAATTGAAGGGGCAATCTGCATTTTCTGCATCCATTTTTGGACATCTAAATGAATGATATACCTTTGATTCATGAAGAATATAACTTATAGATGCGTCATGACCTTAGTTCAACTGTCGTACCTTATCATAACCAAAAATGCATGCTTGTTTTACTCCAGTGTTTGTGAACAAAGTAAAACAATCACTATATAGCCTCAAAACATAGTTAAAACAGTCCTTGTATCCATAGCTCTATTATGTCTATTATTTTGGTCGTAATTTCCCAGCCCATCCCTCTGCTTTTTACCGAAACAGGGGTGGGAAGTATGCTTTGTTATTGTTTCAACTGCTAATTTCTGCTTTAAGTGCATTGATGCCATAAAGCACAGGGAAACACTCACTAAACCCTGTCACCTTAATCCTAATCAGTTCTTGCTGTCAGTCGCACAAATGATCTATGGTGTGCTGTTGTACCAGAGAAACTTGATATGTGAGATGTCTCACAGTAGTCTGTTCTGGAGGATAGAGCATCCTGCTCTCTATTGTTCTGTCTTCCTGAAGCCGTGCTCTATAAATTGGCTCTAATGCTATCAAATATTTACCCTGGTTTCTTGACTAGCAACAGGACGTAGCTACAGTGTCTATGCTGTACAGTGACAATTACAGAGATGTAGTAGATTGCACTGAAACACCTCACATTGCCTGTCAACCCTGGTCCTGGAGACTCACAGGGATTGCCTGTTTTTGTTCTCTCTCCTAATTATGCATTAAAAAGTACATGCCATGCCCGTGTCATGACAGTTTGATCAAAGTGCACTGTGTGGCTAACTAGTATTGCTTTTGTTGAATTTTTGTGTTTGAGTTGAGCTGGCTAAGATCCATGATCATGTCACAGTAGTAGCATTAGAGGTAATCAGATATTTGAACAACTGCTGTTTCTACTGCCACTGAACTCAGAAGTTCTGAACTTTGTCCTGTCTCTCCAGGTCTCCTTTGGAACCTGTCGTCTGCAGACAGTCTGAAGCCAGAGCTTGTGCGTAGCGCTCTGCCTGTTCTGACTGAGACTGTGGTAGTACCTTACACAGGAGGAGTAGATGAGACCAACAAGAACCTGGACCCAGAGGTCTTCTACCATGCTACAGCATGTCTACGGTGAGACACATCGATCAATACTGTAGACCAGGGGTGCACACTGCACAGATCTACTGTATACTATCAGTTAGCCCAGAGGTTACAAAGACAAACTTATGAACTGGCAAGTGGAGGAGTATCTACTATCTACTGCTGTTGCGCCTTTGAGCAAGGTACTTAACCAAAATTGCTCCAGGGGCACTGCACTGACTGAACCAGTAGCCTACTCTAGACTGCTCCCAGCCAACAACTTGTCGGTGCTGTCTCAGAGGATTGGGTGAATGGCACAAATGGACGATAAAGTACGGTTTTGTTCTAGTCTGTCATGTCTCCACTGTCAGACTACACAATGCTGACCTGCCTTTACCTGATGCATGACAATACTACTTTTCCAACAGAAATCTGAGCTGTGCGACGCAAAGCAACAGGCAGGCCATGCGTAACTGTCGAGGCCTCATCGACTCTCTGGGCAGTTACGTCCAGGAGTGTGTAGCATCAGAGAGGCCAGATGACAAGGTGGGCGTGCAACATTAAATATCTTAAAATAACGTTGAAACAAGTGATGATGCATTTATGGAATGCCATTCTTCAGAATTCCAAATAATATAAGTTCTACCTGCATGTGAAAATATCATGGGATACATTTTCTCCATTGCTTACGTTTACTTGATACCTACTTTTTAACTTGATGTTTGAAGAATAACACTATGGATATGTGTATGGTAGGTACAGATTAATGCAAACTAACCAAACCAGTTATTTTGCCTCTGTTTGTGCCAGTCTGTGGAGAACTGTGTCTGTGTCCTGCACAACCTGAGCTTCCAGCTGGAGAGTGAGGCCCCGGCCCTGTTCAGCCGGATCACTGCCCTGGCCGGGACCATCAGCCGGGCCAACGCCTCAGCTGAGACCGGCCCCATCGGCTGTTTCAGCCAACAGAGCAGCAAGGTCCAGGAGCAGGAGGTGAGACAGGCATATGGGTCTAATGACATCAAGGGAGAGAGGAGAGAGTTGGGTGGAAACTGTACATAGATACACAATGACATCATCGTGTACTGCACAGTATTGAATGTTTTAAAACACACAAATGTTGTGTACATCAACTTCCATCATAGATCTGAACACCTAAAAAAATCTGATGATTAACGTTCACTCCTGTAGAATCACTTTGACTACCCCGTGATGGAGGAACAGCATCCTAAAGGAGCGGGCTGGCTCTTCCACTCCAAGACTATGCAGAGTTACCTGTCTCTGCTGAGGTCCAGCCAGAGAGAAGACACCCTGGAGGCCTGCTGTGGAGCCCTGCAGAACCTCACCGCTAACCAAGGCATTGTACGAACGACACAGCATTTTTACTCTTTATTTAATTAATTATTTTCACACAAAAATGATTTTAAATGCACCAAATGTGTGTAGAAAAACAACGATTCAAATCATGGTCCTCCCAAAAACTTTTTAGAAACGCTTCATAGACCCCGTTATAAGACCCTCATCTCTGTGTTCACAGGTTTCTAGAGTGATGAGCCAGACCATTGTCCAGAAGCTGAACGGCTTGCCTGAAATCTCTCCCCTGCTGCAATCCTCCAACCCCAGCCTACAGAAGACTGCTGTGGCTTTGGTGGGAAACCTAGCCAAGAACCAACGCCTTCAGAGCATCATGGGTGAGCATGGACACCAATCTTAACCATGTTCATAGTGAAATGGATGGAACCTAGAATGTTAGGCTACCTTGTTTCAATAATGGTTTAGTTTGCATTGAGAGCAAACATCCAGCAGGGTCAGGTTAGCTAAACAATTTTGCCACTTCTATTTTCAGAGAGGATTAAACAAGAGAGGATTAAACATTTCATTTATACCTGATCTGAGTTTGTGTTCGTTTTAACATTTTTTTCTTGTTGTCAAGTTAGCAACACTTCATAGAGTGTGTTTGCGGGAAGTGAATGACCTAATGGGGTGTGTCTTGAAGCCCGACAGACCTTCCCAGAGCTGGTTGGCATCCTCAGCTCATGGACCAAGGAAGGGACAGAGTCTGACGACACCCTGGCTATGGCGTGCCAAACCAGCCACAGTCTTCTGATGAAGGAGCCTGAGCTGGGGAAGCGCGTGCTGAGCAACAACCTGGTCAACTCACTCAACGACCTGAGCAAGAACAGGTAAGGCCTGCTCATTATATTTTATAACAAAAAAGTACAAGATCTGCTCTATCTAAAGAAAACATTTGCAAAATCTAACAATTGTGGACAGCCTCTTTGGGGACTTTCCAAAGAAGCCAGATAACAGAGCTTTGACTTTGAGGTTAATGGCTCAGAATACTCCAGCCTTACAGGGATTGTTCTTTCTCTTGGTAGGCTTTTCCCAAAGGCAAGCAAAGCTGCAGGTGTGCTCCTCTACAGCCTCTGGTCAGAGAAGGACATACAGAGTTTCCTAAAAAAGGTAAGAATTTAGAGCCTATAATTCAAACAAATTCTGTCATACTAATATGGGATATCCCTGTTGCAGATATGTACCTTTTTATTTGTTGAGAGCTATTGCATTTTATCTATCAGTTTACGCTTCAATGCATTTGAAAAATGAGAAAAATGCAATGGAGGCAATAGCTCTTGTAGGAAAGGAGGATCTGAATAGGCTGGCTCAGTCAGGACAAAGATAGGTGTCTTTATGATCACTTTCCACCCCTTCCTTCCCCAGAGGAGGATGACTCAGTGTGGCTGGCTGATGTTGTCTCTACTTGCTGTTTCTATAGCTGTAGAGATCCCTGGTATCTGTCTGTATTAAGTGAGGTGTGCCATTTGTTTCCTCAGTAGTAAGAACCTAGTCCACGCCCCGATCAGGCATTTTTTGACAACAGTGGAGAATGAATGGAGGGATTATGTTCTGTCTGATGGGTGAATACAGTATACAGTACACCTGAACAATGGTATGTACACAGGAGCTGTAGAGCTGCTGCAATCGTACAGCCAATGAATCTAAGGATGCAGGTTCACACCACAGTGTTAGACTCTTATCTGTTCACGCAGGACATCTTATCCCTTGTATTTGAATGCTTACCTGATACTGAACATAGTTTTGCCTAGCTCTCTTACCTCAGTTGCTTGACATTTCAGTTTCACTTAGTGTGAAACCTGCTGTGAGCTAGAAACTGTTACCATGACATTATTTAGGAAAACAATCTGTATCAAGGGGGGGATTCTAATGTCTATTTAATCATTTGTCCTACAGCAAGGGATGAATAAGGGTTCCTTTGTGAATGACATCACCAGCGTGGCTCACAGGTCTGTGCAGGTCGTTGAGTAACAAGAAGACAGCTGGCAGGGATCTCACATCACCTCCCAATGTACTTATGGACTATACACCTACTACAGCACATGTCAGACTGTGTCCAGTTTATATGGTTACTAAATGTTTACTTTAGATTTCAAAACACATTAAAGTTAGTCAGATTGTCCATCTGTTATGTTAAATTGTCTTATCCATCTTACGTCCGTATAAAGGTTAGTAATCTTGTATTTCTGGGGGGTTTCTGGGCTCTTTTGTTTTTGCTAGAAATCATTTGTTTTTCTTTTGCATTGTAAACATGTAGATCCTGTTTGGTAATGGCTGGTTACTGGGATTGCTTGAATAGGCCCCCTTAGCTTGCATGACAATTATGGTTGATTACCCAAAAGCTACTGAAAGCTAATGATCAGATGTTGTAACTCATTTCATTAGATTTATTAAGCTAGAATAGTCCACTAAGTAACAGTTGCCACAGCATACACAAAGCACATCACAAAAAAAAAAAAATTGTGATTGTCACTAATGTTTAACCTACTATGTTCTTCTGTATAGTACAGCCATACTGAAATCATTTTTGATACATGTATCCTTTTGTCCATGCCTGTATGGTTTAGATCTCCCAATATATACTGTTGTTTTTTCCATTTTTGTCCATAAAATACTGTACAATTTTTTAATTTTTTTATTTTGGAAATCTGTTCCCAAGTATTCCCATGAATAATAGAGAGACATACAGTATTTGATTGTATACAAACATAAGCAAGGTATGAAATTATTCCGTTTTTATTTGATCTGTTTGGGCTTCTTGCGGTCAGTTTTCTGTCTATGGCTGAATTGAGTTTTTTGTTTGTTTTAGTCACCTCTGTGTATTTGAATTCAGATGATGTATTGTATGTATCGCCAAAGACACTTGCTATTATTCTGTTTGTACAACCTCATTGGATAATGGATAAAGAATATTTTCCAAACATTTGTTCATGAGAACTCTTTATGCTTGTTAGCTTTTCTGTGCTGTTTTCTAAGATGATACCAGTAAGTAGCCTTGCATGAGTCTTGGCTCATAGGAGCAGGAGCCTATGATCATAGGAGCCTATGATCTCCTGTTTCTGTAGTGATACCTCCTGGACATGCACTAGTATATCACAGGGACTTCTGATGTGAATGCATGCTTTACTTAACACAACTCTAACAGCCATTGGCAGTGGTAACAAATCAGTAAATGGGAAATGCAACTCTGTGAGGCCTGAAGACAAATGGTGAGTGAAATATGAGGACGGTTAAGCTACACCTGAATAACAGCCAGTGGTGCAGCAGCAGACACACCCTGTGCCCTGGTCTACTCCCATGACCTCACTGTGATTTGTTTAGCTTACCCTGCCTGTCTTGTCTCATGTTGTGGTTGGTCTGGGCATAGGACGCAAACTGTTCTGTGGGCACAATTCCCTGCTTATTTCTTTTCCCCCAGTTTTTACTCTACCTTACTGATTCATGGCTCTGGGATTAGGAAGAGGTATTAGTACAGTAACAACAAACAACGGTGTGCAATTTAAAAAGAAAAGTCAGCCAAGCAAAAACCTGCTAAAAATGAATTGATAAGAATGCTATAATTGCTCAGTGGGAAATTAATATCCAACTGGTCAGTGACAACTGTTTGGAGTTTATGACAGCAACTATGTGAGCTAATTACAGTATTATAGACACTATGTCCTGGGATTTCATATGATCTTCTATGCAGAAGAACCCATTATCTTATAACGACTCTTATGTTGTTTGTGAGCGTCTCAGCTTTTCATAGCTTGTTGTGCAAACCATTCAGTCTCTACAGACGCTTTTGTCCAATGACCCGGCCCGGGCCCCTTCGGGATCCACCCATGTCTCACAAACACCGCTCTAGCTCAGCCACCATTAATCACACATACTAATAGTTGGTATCTATGGATGCAGAAGAAATGGAATAATCTGTAAACACATATGGTTTAAAAGGGTTTTGAAGCACTAAATCATGCCGGTGTGATTGTGGGACTCAAGTAATAACCATTGTCACGTTTGTCGTAAGAACGGGACCAAGGCGCAGCGAATGTTGAGCGGATGTTGAGTTCCACATATTTATTTCAAAGTGAAACTTAAAGCGAAAAATGATAAATCAATAAACGAACAATGAAATGTGACTAAGTGGTGCACATGCACAAACACAAAACAATATCCCACAAACACAGGTGGGAAAAATAGCTACTTAAATATGATCCCCAATTAGAGACAACAATTACCAGCTGCCTCTAATTGGGAATCATTCAAAACACCAACATAGAAAAATTAAACTAGAACACAACATAGAAATATTAAACTAGAATACCCCCTAGTCACACCCTGACCTGCTACACCACAGAGAAACAAGGGCTCTCTATGGTGAGGGCGTGACAACCATGGCATTAATTCTCATTAAAGTAGATACTTCAGGTTCCCACCAACACAGCCATGGGTATAGGGCCGTGGATAGAGTCAGGCAGAGCATTGTACTGTCTGGATCTTTTGAAGCACCAATCTGTGACATCATTCTTCTACATCCACAGCGTTTCATTGTCTAATTATGAACTGGGCAGTCTATTTAACTGGCAGGAAAATTAATGGCGGTACTCTAATCCAATGGTAACTTTTATGCTTTTCTCTGACCTTAACCTCACTAAAGATATACCTTAACTTAACTAAACCCGACCTTAATGAAGTGTTATATTGATATATTGTATGAATGATCTGGTTATGAACCGGATGAATGTTTAAAATATTGTATCTTTACTGAAAGGATAAGGGATTTGCTTGAATAGGTTTATTACAGTCTCCATGAACAACGTTGCCTTTAAATATCAACAGCTCTATAACATGGATATTCCGCGGTCCGGACTGAATCTAGGCTATAGGCTACTGAAATGATCAGATGTTGTAACTGACATATTGTATTTGTCACAAATGTTTAACCTTGACATTTTAGTCACTTCTGTGTATTTAACCCTTGTGTGGTGTACATGTTTTTGTCATTGTTCCCAATGTTGTCGGGTCTGATGGACCCACAACATTATTTTTAAAACAATACAGCCATAAGAATTTACGTAAAAATACTTAATACTTAAGCAAACAATACAGACCGCATACATGGTTAATATTTGGCCCAGCGTCGTTCGGGTTTGGCCGGGGTAGGCCGTCATTGTAAATAAGAATTTGTTCTTAACTGACTTGCCTAGTTAAATAAAGGTTTTATACATTTGTCATTTACCTATGCTAGATCACATTCATCAATAAAAGCTCTATTCGTTTTTTAAATAAAATGTGATTTTTGGAAACAAAAATCAATTATAATCAAGACATGGGTGGAATAAATCATGTTAATCTTGAAGAAATATAACGGTTATCACTATTGATGTTTATTGCTTTGAACTGAACAAATTAGAAGGACAAATTTTACATACAGTATTTTATGGAAATTATAAATGAGCCCCACTGAACACAAATTAAAGCCGGTCTACACACCACATGAGGGACAGAGTGTTACTGTGTGAGTGTTGCAAATGTATTTCTTGCACTTGATGTATGTGTACTGTGTCTTCCTGTCCTTCTTGGGTCCACACAGATCGCATCACTTCTTCTTGTTGCTACCGACTGCAATCTAGAATGATGAAAACACTTAGTTCAGGAATTTTACTAACATCTCACTCACTCACTCACTCACTCACTCACTCACTCACTCACTCACTCACTCACTCACATACATATATAGTTACAGCAGGTCAAGGTAGGAGAGTCAGACACACACACACAAGCAACAAAATCACTCACACTTACTTCCGGTATTGGAGTTGTTGGTTCTGTGGGTCGGGCGGATGGGGCACCAGCATCCTCCTCCTGAATCCTCCTCACGATGGCTGCAGAAGCTGGGGTCCTTGGGATATGCCTTGCCCAGCTCCTCGAGAAACAGCTGTCTCCTCTGGAGCTTCCCTCTGTTCCATTCTGGGATCAAAGCCATCCAGATGACAAACGTGTTGTAAGCCGAGACGTCGAAGATGTTGAAGAATATCACAAGTGGCCAGAGTAGGGTTCTTCTTTTGCAGCTGTAGCCAGTCAGCAGCTTGTCTAAATTGTCCTTTGAGGCATTGGAATCTATTAAGATTTCTGTATTTTGATGTTCCTGTCCACAGATTCTCCCATCCCTATGAAGCATACTCATGAGTACAACAAGTATGCCTTTCTTTGGCACGAAGGACACTAGGCACGCGTCAGCCGTGAACACAAACTTAGAGGAATTGATAGACCTATTCCATGTATTCAACAGCTGAGGTTGGAGCTTCCCCGTACACTCTTGCAAGTTCCACACATATGATGAAGCAGCATCACAGTCAGCCCAGATCTTGATTCCATATTTAGATTGTATGTACTGCCTGAAAGGGCAGCGGCTCCTAAATGGCATAAGCTGCACATCAACAGTAACATTGGGCCCAGGGTTGAAAAACAGGGGAAGGCGGTCCACCCGCTTGCCCCACACTGACCTGATTGCAGCAAGCTTGTTTCTCTGCTAGCTTGTCTCTCTTCATTGTATAATTTTTAATTTAGTAAACATTGAAAATGGATCCTAAAGACCCAACCTCCACACTTGGGTTAAATTCAGATGAGAAATTGTATATGTAATGTTTAGCCAAAGATAACTTCTGTTATTCTGTTTGTATGATCTCAATGGATAATGGATAAAGAATATTTTCAAAACATTTGTTCTTGAGAACTCATGCTTGTTAGCTTTTTGTGTTGTTAGCTTTTTGTGTTGTTTCCCCAAGTTCACAAATTCTAAGATGATACCAGTAAGTAGTCTTCCACGAGTCTTGGCTCATAGGAGCAGGAGCCTGTTTCTATAGAGTGATACATCTTTACGTACAAATACACCCCCTGGACAGAATGCTAGTCTATCGCAGGGCGTTACCAGTCTTAACAGTGCCAATGTCAATACCGTGTGAATGCATGGTCTACTTCAAATAACGCTTCCCAAACTCTGTCCTCGGGACTGCAAGGGGTGCACTACAAAGCTGATTAAAATGACCAAAGCGTGATGATTGGTTAGACAATCTGGAACTCTCTCTTTCTAAAATTATCCGCCGCCATTGTCGCAACCCCTATTACCAGTCTATTAAACCTCTCTTTCGTATCGTCTGAGATCCCTAAAGATTGGAAAGCTTCCACGGTCATCCCCCTCTTCAAAGGGGGAGACACTCTAGATCCAAACTGTTATAGACCAATATCCATCCTGACCTGCCTTTCTAAAGTCTTCGAAAGCCAAGTTAATAAACAGATGACTGACCATTTCGAATTACACCGTACCTTCTCCACTGTGCAACCCGGTTTCCGAGCTGGTCATGGGTGCACCTCAGCCACGCTCAAGGTACGAAAGGATATCATAACCGCGATCGATAAAAGACAGTTCTGTGTAGCCGTCTTCATCGACCTGGCCAAGGCTTTCGACTCTGTATTCTTATCGGCAGAATCAATAGCCTTGGTTTCACAAATGACTGCCTCGCCTGGTTCACCAACTACTTCGCAGACAGAATTCAGTGTGTCAAATCGGAGGGCCTGTTGTCCGGACCTCTGGCAGTCTCTATGGGGGTACCACAGGGTTCAATTCTCGGGCCGACTATTTCCTCTGTATATATCAATGATGTCCCTCTTGCTGCGGGTGATTCCCTGATCCACCTCTATGCAGATGACACCATTCTGTATACATCTGGCCCTTCTTTGGACACTGTGCCAACTAACCTCCAAACAAGCTTCAATGCCATACAACACTCCTTCCGTGGCCTCCAACTGCTCTTAAACGCTACTAAAACTAAATGCATGCTTCGCTGCCCGCACACGCCCGCCCAACTAGCATCACTACTCTGGATGGTTCTGATCTAGAATACTATCCTTCCAGACTCATATCAAACATCTCCAATCCAAAATCAAATCTAGAATCGACTTTCTACGGCTTTCTAACAAAGCTGTAAAGGCCGTTGTTGGTGGAAGAAGGTGAGGACCAAGGTGCAGCGTGGTATGTGTCCATATTTATTAAAATGAACACGGAAATAACAAAAATACCAAAGAGAAACGATCGAAAACAGTTCTGGCTGGTGCAGACAGACAACAGAAAACAATCACCCATGAAACACAATAGAAAACAAGCTCCCCAAATATGGTTCTCAATCAGGGACAACGATTGACAGCTGCCTCTTATTGAGAACCATACCAGGCCAAACACAGAAATAGCAAATCATAGAAAAACTAACATAGACAACCCACCCAACTCACGCCCTGACCATACTAAAACAAAGACATAACAAAAGAACTAAGGTCAGAACGTGACAAAAGCCTCCTTCACTCATGCCGCCAAACTTACCCTAATTAAAACTGATAATCCTACCGATCCTCGACTTCGGGGATGTCATCAAAAAAATGGCTTTCAATACTCTACTCAGCAAATTGGATGTAGTCTATCACAGTGCCATCCGTTTTGTTACCAAAGCCCCTTATACCACCCACCTCTGCGACCTGTATGCTCTAGTCAACTGGCCCTCGTTACATCTTCTTCGCCAGACCCACTGGCTCCAGGTCTTCTATACATCTATGCTAGGTAAAGCTCTGCCTTATCTCAGCTCACTGGTCACGATAACAACACCCACCTGTAGCACGCGCCCCAGCAGGTATATCTCACTGGTCATCCCCAAAGCCAACACCTCCTTTGGCCACCTTTCCTTCCAGTTCTCTGCTGCTAGTGACTGGAACAAATTGCAAAAATAGCTGAAACTGGAGACATACATTTCCCTCACTAACTTTAAACATCAGCTATCTGAGCAGCAGTTGTAAATGAGAACTTGTTCTCAACTAGCCTACCTGGTTAAAGAAAAGAAAAGAAAATAAAACGTTTTTTAAAGGCTTTTTAAATCAGCTGTGTGGGGCAAAAACCAAAATGTGTCCCCCTTGGGGCCCTGAGTACTGAGTTTGGGAAACCCTGAATAACAGAACCATATCAACCAGAGGCAGCAGATCAGTAAATGTGGAATGCATTTAGACAGGCAGCCCAATTGTGATATTTTTTATAACAATAACATCAAATCTTTTTGCGTGTAACCTTTTTCAGAGCTAATATGATTGATTAAAATAATAATTATAGTGAGAGAATAAAAATCTTAATTGGGCTGCCTGTCTAAATGTTTACATTCTTTTAAAGGCAATGTTTCCGACGTTCACGGAGATCGCATTCACGGTAAATGCTGCAGAAACAGACACGACTCCTGATAGCCACTTGGTCATACAAGGACGGTTAAGCTACACCTGAATAACAGCAGGTGGTGCAGCAGCAGACACACCCTGTGCCCTGGTTTACACCCATTACCTCACTTTGATTTGTTTTACTTACCCTGCCTGTCTTGTATCATGGGGTGTCAGGTAGCCTAGTGGTGAGACCATTGGGCCAGTAACCAAAATGTTGCTAGATCAAATCCCTGACCTGACAAGGTAAAAATCTGTCGTTCTGCCCCTGAACAAGGCAGTTACCCACTGTTCCTAGGCCGTCATTGTAAACAAGATTTTCTTCTTAACGGACTTTCCTAGTTAAATAAAAGTTAAATAAAAAATGTTGTGTGGGCATAGGGCAAAAACTGTACTGTGGACACAATACCAGTTTATGTCTTTCACCCAGTATTTACTGTACCTTACTGATTCATGGCTCTGGGATTAGCAAGTAACACCAAACAATGGTGCGTACAGATTTGTTGGCCCGTTTGAATATTGTCATTGTTTTAATATACACAGTATACACTCTTAGAAAAAGGGTTCCAAAAGGGTTCATCGGCTGTCCTCATAGGATAACCCTTTTTAGGTCCAGGTAGAACCGTTTTTGGTTGCAGGTAGAACTATTTTGGGTTCCATGTAGAACCCTCTGTGAAAAGGGTCCTACATGGAATGCGAAAGGGTTCTACCTGGAACCAAAAAGGTTTGTCAAAGGGCTCTCATTTGGGGACGGCAGAAGAACACTTTCAGGTTCCAGATAGCACCTTTTTTCCTAAGAGGGATGTATAGGGAATGGAGTTGGGTAATGTTTGACCTTTTAACTGGAGATATATTCTTTGCTTACAACTAATTTTGAGGATGACTACACCCACCAAAGAACACATTATCTACTCTGTCACGTGGTATAGAACCACAGTGTGAAACAATCCCAGATCATCGACACTACTGAGACTTGGCACTTAGCCAGGTCGGCACATAAGTGGTTTTCAAGGAAGGTGTGGTTGTTTTTTTTAATGACCATGGCATTAATCATCATTAACATAGATACTTCAGGTTCCCACCAACATAGCCATTGGTATAGAGCCATGGATACTGTACATCAGGAAGACGCAGAGCATTGTATTGTTTGGATCTTGTAAAGCACCACCCTGTGACATAATTATTCCACCTCCACGGTGTTTCATTATCTAATTATGAAAGTGTATATTTAACTGGCAGAAAAGGAATGGTGTCAGAAAGTGATATGCCAACCCAATGTTAAAGGCCCAGTGCAGTGAAAAACGTGATTTTCCGGTGGTTTATATGTATATTTACACACTATGAGGTAGGAATAATACTGTGACATTTTGAAAAAGATGTAAGAGCTGACATTTCAGAGTAAGAGCTTTTTGAGTAGAACGCCTGAGATTTCAGCCTGTATTGGTGGGATGGAGTTTTGGCCTTCCATGGTGACATCACCATGCGGTAAATTAGTTAATAGACCAATAAGAAAGATAGTTCCAAACCTCTCTGCCAACAACAGCTTTTCCTTCCCCACTCAGATCACTCCCATACAGTCTTAGCTGAATGCATTCCTGCTTGAGAAATGTCCCTTTACTAAGAAGCTATTTTTGTTGCTTTTTTACTATTTTAATTGAAAATATGTACACAGAGGTATTTCATTTTTACCCAGAAATAATTTGATATAGAGATAAGAATGGCTGAATTGGACCTGTAATTTGCATGCCTTTACCTAACCCTAACCCTAACCCTAACCCTAACCCTTAACTTTCCATACTAGAGGTTTCGACCGCATATGGGATCACCTGATTTAAAATTGAGAGATACTCTATCCATCTCGATGACACTTATTTTAAAGGGGTCCTTATTACAGTGTAATTACATGTGTAACATGTGTAACACCTATAGTAGTTAACTGTAACGGCTCATAGTTACAATGTACTAACAACATGTACCTGGTAGTAATTGCGGTCTGTAATTAGAGACGTGTAACAACAAATGCTCGTTACCATTCTTGTTACTAATGGTTTCCACTAAATTCAACTGTTTCGCTTCTTCTCAGCTGCGTCTGATTCATTAACAACTGTGACAAAAGTTGGGATACCTTGTGGATGCACTGGGTGTCTGAGAGATTATAGCCTATGCTCAATAGGCTCTAATTACTTAACCATGAATGTGCACTGTTCAAAATATATCTCTAGTCAACATTGTTCCTAGCACTTGGCCCCAAAATAAAGCGTAGCATCTTGGTTAACTTGGTTGAGTTAATGCTTACAAATTTAACACGAGTGTAATCCCAGATGAGGAATAAAACATTATTTTAAATCAAATCAAATGTATTTATAAAGCCCTTCTTACATCAGCTGATATCTCAAAGTGCTGTACAGAAACCCAGCCTAAAACCCCAAACAGAAAGCAATGCAGGTGTAGAAGAAAGGTGGCTAGAAAAAACTCCCTAGAAAGGCCAGAACCTAGGAAGAAACCTAGAGAGTAACCAGGCTATGAGGGTTGGCCAGTTCTCTTCTGGCTGTGCCGGGTGGAGATTATAACAGAACATGACCAAGATGTTCAAATGTTCATAGATGACCAGCATGGTCAAATAATAATAATCACACTGGTTGTCGAGGGTGCAACAAGTCAGCACCTTTTCATAGCCAATCATTAAGAGTATCTCTACCGCTCCTGCTGTCTCTAGAGAGTTGAAAACAGCAGGTCTGGGACAGGTAGCACGTCCGGTGAACAGGTCAGGGTTCCATAGCCGCAGGCAGAACAGTTGAAACTGGAGCAGCAGCACGGCCAGGTGGACTGGGGACAGCAAGGAGTCATCATGCCAGGTAGTCCTGAGGCATGGTCCTAGGGCTCAGGTCCTCCGAGAGAGAGAAAGAAAGAGAGAATTAGAGAGAGCATCCGTCCGGGTCCTGGAGACCCACGGCTGGTCCTCACCTCCTGCTTGGCCTTGTCCTCTGGGTGTTGGATGAATGAGGCGCCATAGTGCTGGTAGTTCACATCTCCACTGGACAGGTACTGCCATGGTAATATCAGCAAGCTGGCCATCATCATTCATCCTGTTGGGAAACCCCATATTCCAGCAGACAAATCTGGGTTTAGCGGATGCTATTAGAACGCTACCTGCATTAGTGAGGATTGGGCACTGATGTTGGGCAATTAGGCTTGGCTCGCAGTCGACCTTCTAATTCAACCCAAAGGTGTTAGATGGGATTTAGGTCAGGGCTCTGTGCAGGCCAGTCAAGTTCTTCCACACCGATCTTGACAAACCATTTCTGCATGGCCCTCGCTTTGTGCAATGAGGCATTGTCATGCTGAAACAGGAACGGGCCTTTCCCAAATGGTTGCCACAAAGTTGGAAGCACATACTCGTCTATAATGTTAATGTATGCTGTAGCGTTAAGATTTCCCTTCACTGGAACTAATTGATCTCTCCCGAACAATGAAAAACAGCCCCAGACCATTTTTCCTCCTCCAGCTAACTTTACAGTTGGCATTATGCATTGGGGCAGGTAGCGTTCTCCTGCCATTCGCCAAACCCAGATTTGTCCGTTGGACTGCCAGATGGTGAAGCGTGATTCTTCACTCTAGAGAACGTGTTTCCACTGCTTCAGTGTCCATTGGCTCTGAAGCAGTCGATGCTGGTGATCTTAGGCTTATGTGCGGCTTCACTGCCATGGAAACCGATTTCATGAAGCTCCCGACAAACAGTTATTGTGCTGATGTTGCTTCCAGAAGCAGTTTGGAACTCTGTAGTGAGTTTTGCAACCGAGGGAGTTTTACATGCTACACGCTTCAGCACTCTGCAATCCTCTTCTGTGAACTTGTGTCACCTACTATTTTGCGGCTGAGCAGTTGTTGCTCCTAGATTTTTCCAATTTCACAATAACACCAGTTGACCGGGGAAGATCTAGAAGGGCAAAAAATTTGACGAACTGACTTGCTGGAAAGGTGGCATCCTATGACAGTGCCAATTCGACATATTTGCCATTACTTATGCCATGTTCATGATAGCTGTGAGAGAGTGACTAACAAAATGAATGGGGGGCCCCATGGAAGTCATGCCCCAGAGCACATGCCCTGCGTGCAGTGATTTTTTTTTTTGTGATGATTAGCCCCCTAGCGGCAGGTGTAGCATGGTGCAGATCATGTCCCCTACCCTATCAGTAGGTGTTTGAATGTGATGCCCTGCAGAGAGAAGCTAGTGAAGGCTGTAGAGAGAAGCTAGTGAAGGCTGTAAAGAGAAGCTAGTGAAGGCTGCAGAGAAGCTAGTGAAGTTTACAGAGAGAAGCTAGTGAAGGCTGTAGAGAGAAGCTAGTGAAGGCTGTAAAGAGAAGCTAGTGAAGGCTGCAGAGAAGCTAGTGAAGGCTGCAGAGAGAAGTTAGTGAAGGCTGCAGAGAAGCTAGTGAAGTTTACAGAGAGAAGCTAGTGAAGGCTGTAGAGAGACGCTAGTGAAGGCTGTAAAGAGAAGCTAGTGAAGGCTGCAGAGAGAAGTTAGTGAAGGCTGTACAGAGAAGCTAGTGAAGGCTGCAGAGAAGCTAGTGAAGTTTACAGAGAGAAGCTAGTGAAGGCTGTAGAGATAAGTTAGTGAAGGCTGTAAAGAGAAGCTAGTGAAGGCTGCAGAGATGCTAGTGAAGGCTGCAGAGAGAAGTTAGTGAAGGCTGCAGAGAAGCTAGTGAAGTTTACAGAGAGAAGCTAGTGAAGTTTACAGAGAGAAGCTAGTGAAGGTTACAGAGAGAAGCTAGTGAAGGTTACAGAGAGAAGCTAGTGAAGTTTACAGAGAGAAGCTAGTGAAGGCTGTAGAGAGAAGTTAGTGAAGGCTGTAAAGAGAAGCTAGTGAAGGCTGCAGAGAAGCTAGTGAAGGCTGCAGAGAGAAGCTAGTGAAGGCTGCAGAGAAGCTAGTGAAGTTTACAGAGAGAAGCTAGTGAAGGCTGTTGAAAGAAATGTGCCATGGGACAGGGATTAGGCAAATTCCTAGTGTTTGACTCTGCCTGTGAGAATAACTACGTAGTTATTTTATGTAGCTAATCCGGTGAGTGATCCTGTTGCTAAATGCTGACTACTAGCCAGCCCATTATGCCACATGTAATATGCTACAATGTGGGATTTCAGCATTCGGTTCACCTCCCCAGATATTTGCTACACACTGATGTTTTAGGCAATATTGATAGTATTAACGTGGTTTACATCCATATTGAAGTGAGACTGAGTCCGGAATGTTTGTGCAGGTCTGAAACCAGTGAGAAATAATTTGATGTATAACACCGTTAATTTACGATTCCAACAGTGTATGGCCCACAGACTTATAATAACTGTTTCATGTCGTTCTTAGTACATACACTACCGACATGCTCAGGCTAGTCAATATTCAGGCTAGAGCCTGGGAGCTAAACCGTCAGATGAGACCTAAAGATAGAATGTATTAGATACCCTAAATGAGGTATCTGACGGTAGGGCTGACGTGCTTACAATACCAGTGTTGGGTCTTCTGTATTTTATTGTAGGGTGTAATACTAGTGGTGACCTCACAGGCAGATTTGAGGCTTTTCAGCTGTTGCGGTTCCATTGTACCCACTGTGTGTGTTTCTGTGTGTGCATACACTGGTGTGAGTGTTGTGTACATTTTGGCGTGCATGCATTTGTTGTTTTGGTTGTTCAGCTATAGGTTGGTCTCTTCTGATACACTTTTCTTTAGCCCCAGGCCTTGGTTGTCTGGATTGTGGTGGGCCGTTTGTGCCACAGCGCCAGCCCCTCTCAGCACCTCTCAACCCCTCTCAGGGTCAGCCTGCAGCTGTCAGCAGATTCATTTCAAACAACTGGGAATGGGCAGAGAATGGAGAGGATGGAAATTCAAGAGGGGGCAGAAACATGATGAGGCTCAAGGCGAGCCTTTACACTAGGACAGGCTTATCAGTCTTAGCAGGGTATTATCAACGGCTGCAACACTACTGGAGGAAAACTAATATTGTATTATCAACGGCTGAAACACTACTGGAGGAAACCTAGCAGAGTGTTATCAACGGCTGCAACACTACTGGAGGAAACCTAGCAGAGTGTTATCAACGGCTGAAACACTACTGGATGAAAACTAGCAGGGTCTTATCAATGGATGAAACACTACTAGAAGAAAACGAGTCCCAATATTTTGGATTGAGGGTTCAGGGAAGAAATTATAGATTGATAGGATTGATATCATGTACAAGATACAGTGTAGGGGGAAATTAAGATTATAGGGATGTGTGTGTATAGGAATGATCTATACTGAACAAAAATATAAAAAACATGTAAAGTGTTGGTCCCATGTTTTACGAACTGAAATAAAAGACCCCAGAAATGTTCTATATGCACAAGAAGCTTATTTTTCTCCAAATGTTGTGCACAAATTTGTTTACATCCCTGATAGTAAACATTTCTTCTTTGCCAAGATAATCCCTCCACCTGTCAGGTGCGGCATATCAAGAATCTGATTAAATAGCATGATTGTTACAAAGGTGCACCTTGTGCTGGGGACAATAAAAGTTCAATCTAAAATGCATAGTTTTGTTACACAACACAATGCCATATATGTCTCAAGTTTTGAGGGAGTGTGCAATTGACATGCTGACTGTCTGAATGTCCACCAGAGCTGTTGCCAGATAATTGAATGTTAATTTCTCTACCTTAAGCCGTCTCCAATGTCGTTTCAGAGGATATAGAAGTACGTCCAACCGGCCTCACAACAACAGACCACATGTAACCACTCCAGCCCAGAACCTCGACATCCGGCTTTTTCACCTGCGGGATCAACTGAGACCAGCCACCCGGACAGCTGAGGAAACTGATAAGTATTTCTGTCTTTAATAAACACATTTTGTGGGGAAAAACTCCTTTTGATTGTCTGGGCCTGCTCCCTAGTGGGTGGCCCTGTCTCCCAAGTGGGTGGGCCTATCCCCACCCATGGCTGCACATGCTCAGTCATGTGAAATCCATAGATTATGGCCTGATTCAATTATTTATATTGATTGATTTCCTTATATGAAAAAATAAAATTAATAAAAATTGTTGAAATTGTTGCATGTTGCGTTTATTTTTTGTTCAGTATAGGCCATACAGTATCTTTGTGCTTCGAGGTCCCTCTTTCAAAGTCACTGAGATCAAGCCATGGTATCCTTGGGATGTCCTTACACCATTGAAGTTAAAACGGTTAAGGTTAGGGTTAGGTAAGGGTTAAGGTTAGGGTAAGGATTTTGGGTAGGGATGTCCCAATCTCGGATAGCACTGACCCCAAAATAATGGGCTACTGGGCATTTATATAAATGACCCTAAGAATGATCTGATGTTAATTCCTTAGTGAACCACACCTGTGTGGAAGCACCTGCTTTCAATATGCTTGATATACCTAATTTAATCAAGTGTTTCCTTTATTTTGGGAGTTACCTTAAATCTAGGTCAAGTCTTTGTACTCACACTTTCTGATGATCACTGATTAGATTCCTCAGCACTGTGACTTATATAATGAGTTTTGACAGTGAATACATACATATATCATATTTATAACATACAGTGCATTTGGAAAGTTTAGAGACCCCTTGACTTTTTCCCCAATTGTTACGTTACAGCCTTATTCTCAAATAGATTAAATACATACAAATCCTCATCAATCTACACCCAAAACCCCATAATGACAAATCAAAAACAGGTTTCTAGAAATGTTAGCAAATTTATTAAAAATATAAAATATTATTACTTTATTTTCATAAGTTTTCAATCCTTTTGCTATGAGACTCAAAATTGAGCTCAGGTGCATCCTGTTTCCATTGATCATCCTTGATATGTTTCTACAACTTGACTGGAGTCCACCTGTGGTAAATTCAATTTATTGGACATGATTTGGAAAGGCACACACCTGTTTAAATAAGGTCCGATGGTTGACAGTGCATATCAGAGCAAAAACTAAGCCATGATGTCAAGGGATTGTCTGTAAAGCTCTGAGACAGTATTGTGTCAAGGCACAGATCTGGGGGAAGGGTACCAAGACATTTCTGCAGCACTGAAGGTCCCCAAGAACACAGTGGCCTCCATCATTCTTAAATGGAAGAAGTTGACATCCAACATTACTCTTCCTAGAGCTGGCCGCACGGCCAAACTGAGCAATTGGGGGAGAAAGGCCTTGGTCACGGAGGTGACCAAGAACCCAATGGTTACTCTGACAGAGCTCAGGAGTTCCCCTGTGGAGATGGGAGAACCTTCCAGAAGGACATCCATCTCTGCAGCACTCCATCAATCAAGCCTTTATGGTACGCTGGCCAGACGGAAGCCACTCCTCAGTAAAAGGCACATGACAGCTCACTTGGAGTTTGCCAAAAGGAACCTAAATACTCTCAGACCATGAGAAATAAGATTCTCTGGTCTGATGAAACCATGATTGAACTCTTTGGCCTGAATGCCAAGCGTCACGCCTGGAGGAAACCTATCATCCCTACGGTGAAGCATGGTGGTGGCAGAATCATGCTGTGTGGATGTTTTTCAGCGGCAGGGACTGGGACTAGTCAGGATCGAGGGAAAGATGAATGGAGCAAAGTATAGAGAGATCCTTGAGTGCTCCAGAGCACTCAGGACCTCACACCTTCCAACAAGACAACGACCCTAAGCACATAGCCAAGACAACGCAGGAGTGGCTTCAGGACAAGTCTCTGAATGTTCTTGAGTGGCCCAGCTAGAGCCCGGACTTGAACCAGATCTCTGGAAAGACCTGAAAATTCTGTGCATTAACACTCCAACCTGAGAGCTTGAGAGGATCTTCACAGAAGATTGGGAGAAACTCCCCAAACACAGGTGTGCCAAGCTTGTAGTGTCAAACCCAAGAAGACTCAAGGTTGTAATCGCTGCCAAAGGTGCTTCAACAAAGTACTGAGGAAAGGGTCTGAATACTTATCTGAATGTGATATTTATTTATTTTCATACATTTGCAAAAAATTCTAAAAAGCTGTTTTTGCTTTGTCATTATTAGGTGCTGTGTGTAGATAGATAGATAGATAGATTTTAGAATAGGGATGTAATGTAACAAAATGTGGAAAAAGCAAGGAGTCTGAATACTTTCCGAACGCACTGCATGTCTATGTATTTCTCTTGGATCACAGCCAACAGACTATTCTATGTCTCCCTGTCAAGTCCATTCAAGTGAGATATACAGTAGTTCCAGTAATGAAGAGGGTGTGGTTTTGTGGTATTGTGTAAGCGTGTTAATTTTATGAGAAAGCAGTATATAAATCTATGTACTCATGTCACTTTATAGTACATGTGTTAGCAATGCTGTTGTAAAAAGAAAACTGATCTTAGATCCCCCACTTTCTCTTTCACGTGAATCGCATGCACATGCTCTTTACTCAGTTTGACACTATGGCCTAAAGTATAGAAAGAAAAGTAAGTGTCAACCTTACACCATATTTCTGCCGTGAGTGTTGGTACTGCAGATCCATTTTCTCTGCCTCAAGTTGATATATCCACTTCCACAGTTCACTAGCCTTTTCTCTATATGAGGGAGAGAGTGGACTTCATAGAACAAAGGGGAAATTAGTGGTGGTGGTTAATTCTGCTCAGTGGTTAACTGAACATCTGTAGCATAATAATAATAATAATCATTTGGTGGGAGGCTTACATTTGTCCTATTTCACACATATACAAGTGTGTATAATTAATAATGAGAGAGTAGTCTTTCATCTGGTTAGAGTAAGATTTTAACATTAATTATTGGAGAATGTCCCTCATACTGTTATCAGAAGGACATGCCTGTGTAAAGTTCTTCTGAACCCAGTGACATAGGGAGGATTGAATTCTAACTGAACCCAGTTACAATTTCACATGAAAATATACCCCTCCACCCATAACAAGATATTGATTAACAACTGTTCCAGTCCTACTCCCCCCCAGCCAGTCCTCCTACCCCCCAGCCAGTCCTACTACCCCCCTGAGCCAGTCCTACTCCCCCCCAGCCAGTCCTTATCCCCCCCGAACCGGTCCTACTACCCCCCAGAGGTCCTACCCCCCCCCAGGCAGTCCTACTCCCCTCCCGAGCCAGTCCTACTACCCCCCAGCCAGTCCTACACCCCCCCAGCCAGTCCTACTACCCCCAACCAGTCCTACTACCCCCCAGCCAGTCCTACTCCCCCCCAGCCAGTCCTACTCCCCCCCAGCCAGTCCTACTACCCCCAACCAGTCCTACTACCCCCCAGCCAGTCCTACTACACCCAGCCAGTCCTACTCCCCCCCAGCCAGTCCTACTCCCCCCCAGCCAGTCCTACTACCCCCAACCAGTCCTACTACCCCCCAGCCAGTCCTACTACACCCAGCCAGTCCTACTACCCCCCAGCCAGTTCTACCCCCCAACCAGTCCTACTACCCCCCAGCCAGTCCTACTACACCCAGCCAGTCCTACTACCCCCCAGCCAGTTCTACCCCCCCAGCCAGTCCTACCCCCCCCCCCCCCCCCCCCCCCCCGCCGAGTCAGTCCTGCTACCCCCCCAGACAGTCCTACTCCCCCCCAGCCAGTTCTGGGTGTTCTGTCCCTTGTCCATATACATGCTTTTCGAACACAGGCTCTGTCTTGCATGTCAAGCTGCTGCTGTCAATAGTGAGGGAGTTAGCCAGTGAGGTATTTAACCCACGGGTTATAGACCTATGACTCGCCAAGTTGTTTTAGATAATCAGTTGAGATGAGACCGTGGTATTGAACAACACTGCATTGTCTGGTTCAGCCTGAATCTGTGTGAGTCATACTACATAAGGAAGGTGTGCAGGTGTGGTTTAGGTGTGTCCATACCTGTATCACTTTTACCTTCCTGAGCCCCTAGGGACAGAAACAGATTCTCCAGTCTTTTACCACTCTGCTTAAACACTCTCTTCCACACTGTATACACTCTCTCTTTCAACTCAGGGCAGATTCAACTAATATAGGGACACACCCGCCTGACAAAATCAAATCAAATCAAATCAAATGTATTTATATAGCCCTTCGTACATCAGCTGATATCTCAAAGTGTTGTACAGAAACCTAGTCTAAAACCCCAAACAGCAAGCAATGCAGGTGTAGAAGCACAACAAAAAAGTTACACTTTTAACAACACACCACATACAGTAGCTTCCATTTTCTAGATAAGGTTTTGGTGCTCACTTTGTTATGCTGAATTTAACCAGACCTTCGAATATACCTTTATTATTCCCCACAAACCCTACCACCCCTCCCCCAATTGGAGTAAACTAATAAACAAAAACACTTAGGCTTCTACCTTCAGTTTATACATATTATACACATTTTTCAAACACAATCTATTTTACAATAGTTATATTTTGTTTGTTTTTAGTCCTTTTTTTAGTCCTATTTTTAGTCCTATTTCTGATGCCCATCCAGTTTGATTTCCATTTGTAACTGTGCTAGTTCACAACATTTCTGAACCTATAAACATTGTGCAGACCCCGTATGTTTTACATTGTTTATCTTGTTATTAGTCCCACCCTTCAGCTCCATTCAACCCCTCCCATCTATCTCAACACCATCCATTTTGGATTTCTATTTGCCATATATTTTTCAACTGTGCTGTGACGCTTCACAAAAATACTGAACCTCTCTATTCTCATAGCTTCTACAGATTGTAAATTAAAGATAAACATTTTGCTAAAATTATTATTAAATTATCGATTGATTGACTATGACTTTTCAAATCACTCAGAGAGAGAGATATTTTACTGGATTTACCAAATATGGATTAAGAGAGGGAGCCGAGTGGCCGGCAGTGGGAGAACGCAATGGAACTAATGTTCTCATCGATGAAACATTCGATCTCAATGTAGTTTTCTGTTCACAAAACCATAATCTGTTATGAACAGAGTGGACTAAGATGTGTAGACTTTACATTTTGCCAAAGTTTTAAAAAATGTAGTTGTTTAGAAGAAATGCAAAAGCGAATTGAGTTATTGCCTACGCGCACTTCACCGAGTAGGCGTTCCCTAATAGAAATATGAAAATACTCCCTCCTCCTCTAGCTCCTCCTCCTCTGCAAACTCCTCCTCCTCTATATCCTCCTCTGCAACCTCCTCTACCTCCTCCTCCTCCTCTGCAACCTCCTTCTCCCCTACCTCCTCTACCACCTCTTCTTCAACCTCTTCTCTTCTACCTCCTCCTTCTCCTCTGCAACCTCCTCCTCCATGGCCTCCTCCACCTCCTCTGTTGCAAAAAATAGCGCATATTGTGAGACAGCAAAGCATTCTCCAACCAAGACAGTAGGGTCCTAACTAATGTACTAACAGAAGAGCAAAGTCATAATTCTAATAATTCTATACAGCATTCTATTTTTATGTTTCAATCAATGGATCAAAGCAATTATTTAGTGTGTCAGCCCTTTTCTCACACAGCTTGATTGAGTGTAACAGCACAGCTGCAATGTATCTCCTCATTGGATTGGTGTCCTCAATGTGAGCAGCACTCTAGGGAGAGTGATACAGCTCGCTACAGCTCTCTCATTGTTGCAGACTGTGCATTTCAAGGCTGAAAATCAAAGGTCACCATTGATTCCCGAGTCATTGTGCCAGTGACAGTGCAGTGGTCGGCAACAATAACTCTGTGACTCTCCCTAGAGGGAAACATGAAACACATCAACAAACCAAGAGTGGCATTCTGCATCTTTTCCCTAGGGTCCCCTATTCTGGACTAATAGCACTATAACACCAGTTCTACAGTCTCTAGCTCTTAGCTCCAACAGTTCAGTAATATCTAACAATTCACAGCAATACACACACATCTAAAAGTAAAAGACTGGAATTAAGAAATATAGAAATATTAGGAAGAGCAATGTCGGAGTGGCATTGACTAAATACAGTAGACTAGAATACAGTATATACATATGAGATGAGTAAATCAGTATGTAAACACTATTAAAGTGACTAGTGTTCCATTATTAAAGTGGCCAGTGATTCCATATCTATGTATATAGGGCAGCAGTCTCTAAGTTGCAGGGTTGAGTAACCGGGGGATAGCCGGCTAGTGATGGCTATTTAACAGTCTGATGGTCTTGAGATAGAAGCTGTTTTTCAGTGTCTTGGTCCCAGCTTTTATGCACCTGTACTGATCTCACCTTCCGGATGATAGCGGGGGGAACAGGCCGTGGTTGATCTTTTTTGCCTTCCTGTGACATCGGGTGCAGTAGGTGTCCTGGAGGGCAGGCAGTGTTGCCCCTGGTGATGCGTTGGACAGGCCGCACCACCCTCTGGAGAGCCCTGCGGTTGCGGGCGGTGCATTTGCTGTATCAGGTGGTGATACAGCTCGACAGATGCCCTCAATTGTGCATCCGTAAACGTTTCTGAGGGTTTTAGGGGCCAAGCCAAATTTCTTCAGCCTCCTGAGGTGTTGCGCCATCTTCACAACACTGTCTGTGTGGGTGAAACATTTCAAATTGTCAGTGATGTGTACGCCGGGGAACTTGAAGATTACTACCATCTTCACTGCAGTCCTGTGGATAGGGGGGTTCCCCCTCTGCTGTTTCCTGAATTCCACGAACAGCTACTTCGTTTTGTTGACATTGAGGGAGAGGTTATTTTCCTGTCACCACTCCGCCGGGAAGAACTCTGCAGGCACCACTGTGCCAAAGAACACAAGAGCATTGTTCAACAGTAGGCTACCTCTGACTTGTGACCTCTGACCAGAGTTATTACAGGGCCAGAGTCTTCCAAGTGGTCACCAGATAGCATGAGGGACAGCACAGCATAGCCCTGATACACATCACATACAGTACAGAACTAACTGGACATATCTAGATGTATGGGTCATTCTACTGTTGTTATTTTCCAATTAGGAGCAACAGTAAGAAAGAATCAGCTGTCAGATTAGGAAAAAATTTGCAGACAGATGTATGATATTAATTTGACCACCCCCTTGCAGGAACATTTGCAGTGTATTTGAGGTGTAAAATGGCTTCTAAAGTTTGGAATTTCCACTTTGAAATTTCAGACTTGATTTTCCCTCACGGAAAATGTATCAACCCCTGCAAAAACATTAATTAAGTATAATCCATGTAATAAATCACATTTCCTGTTGCTACAGGATTATTTTGGAGCAAACTGTCTCAAATTCCAAATCAAATCAAACGGTATTGGTCACATACACGTTTAGAAGATGTTATTGTGGGTGTAGCCAAATGCTTGTGTTTCTAGCTCCAAGAGTGCAGTAATATCTAACAAGTAATATCTAACAATTTCGCAACAATACACGCAATACACACAAATCTAAGCAAAGGAATGCAATTAACAATATATAAATATATGAACAAACAATGTCAGAGCGGCATAGACTAAGATACAGTAGAGTAGAATAGAATAGAATACAGCATATACATATGAGATGAGTAATGCAAAATATGTAAACATTATTAAAGTGACTAGTGTTCCATTATTAAAGTGGATAGTGGTTTCAAGTCTACGTATATAGGCAGCATCCTCTAATGTGCTAGTGATGGAAAATTAAAATCCTACATCTGTATATTCCCATTGGATATAAAAGTATTGTTATACACTACAGTTGAAGGGCATAGGCCTATTTCCGTTTTTCACACTGCACCTCCATTGTTCAGTGTCTTATTCCTCTGGCCTCACTTGCATCAGCATGTTAGCAGCACTCTTTATCTCTCTGCCAAATCTGTTAATACATAATATGATTCAGAACATGCCTCCACAGCCTTTCAACGTTTTTTCTAGCTACCCATGTTGCCCCAAATATTTACAGTGTGTTTCTGGCCTGTGAATGTAGTGTAATATAGAACACCCCCATCAACTGAATGAGTCACCATTTATAGTGTCGTGGAAATTGCCCAAACATTATGGGTTGGTGGAAATTGCCTAACCATTATGGGTTGGTGGAAATTGCCCAACCATTATGGCTTGGTGGAAATTGCCCAAACATTATGGGTTGGTGGAAATTGCCTAACCATTATGGGTTGGTGGAAATTGCCTAACCATTATGGGTTGGTGGAAATTGCCCAACCATTATGGGTTGGTGGAAATTGCCCAACCATTATGTGGGTTGGTGGATGGGTTGGTGGAAATTGCCAAACCTTTATTTAGTTGGTGGAAATTGCCATCAATTCAGGATGACGGGGTCTCCATTATGTAGACGTGTAAAAATGATGTTGAATAATAATAAACAACGGTTATCAATCGGACTCCATTACTATGTGTATTATGTCCATAATCATATCCAGTGGGTATAGCCAAGGTTGTGAGCCATGCGTCACCACTCGGAATACTATAAGATGCATGTGTCTAAGTTGACCGTTTTGCGGTTATTAACCCTCCTGTTGTGTTCGTTTCATGTTAATTCATTCTGTGTTCCCGGTCCAAAATGACCGCCCCATTATAGCTGATTCTAAATCCATAATAATAAATATATTATCACCTAATGTTGTGTTAGATCTTTTTATCAACTTCAGTTCTTTTGAACATTACTTATATTTTAAGTTTTGAACTTCTATTTTCTATTGATGGCCTGTAGGCCTCATTGACCTGAGCTCATACAACTCGTTTATGAGTTTAAAAAAAAATGATGCATGGATTATTTTGACTATAACAAATACTCAGATGAAACACATTGTGCTGTTTATCACAGACTACTTTCTGTCAAAGTTTAACAAGGACTCTCTCCTCCTCACCAGTGTCATGATCAAAGATCAAGCCTCACATACAGTATATCTATATATTATTAACACAATGTTGCAAATGTTCGTGAAAATGCTGACAGGTGTGGTTCCCATGGGGGAATGGTTCCCATGTGAGTTGCCATGGAAGCCAAGAAGGGGAGTGAAGTGTGTGTGCTTGTGCTCAAACACACATGCATTTTTAATGATTTGTTTAACCTTTATTTAACTAGGCAAGTCAGTTAAGAACAAATTCTTATTTACAATGACAGCCTACCAGGGAACAGTGGGTTAACTGCCTTGTTCAGGGGCAGAACGACAGATTTTTATCTTGTCAGTTCGGAGATTCGATCCAGCAATCTTTCGGTTATGGGCCCAACGCTACCTGCTGTCCCAAATGCATGTGGGAGCTCTGGGAGAGGAAGTGTGTCCATCTGATGAATGGGCATGTGCCTGAACTCAATTTTATACACTAATTGTAGTCTCACCCATGAATGTCTAATGACTGGTCATTTTTGGCTGGGAACACCACAGGTGTACAAAAGTTCAATAAAACACCCAAAATGTAATGCAAATCATCACGTATCTTGTGTTTTCAGATGCCCTGTGTGGACAGAGTCATGGAACTTTAAATTAACTACATTTTTCAGAGAGAAAACTTTGGTCCAATTGGCCCGGAACACAGCAGGCGGGTTAAGAGGCTAAGGATCAAAGAGCCAATATCTTGAAATCAATGTCCTAGCATTAAATTACTGAGTTACCCATAGCTCAGAGATGCACAGTTAGAGACCGAGCATATATGCTATGTATATTATGAACAACATTTCACCAAATAATAATTCAAGGAATATTACTCAGAAATGTGAAGACTATGGTTCATGTCCATTTAAAAGTAATCATATTTATTACAGTTACAGAAATAAAAATACAATTAACAGATGGTATGTACCAGAAATAAAAATACAATTAACAGATGGTACGTACCAGAAATAAAAATACAATTAACAGATGGTATGTACCAGAAATAAAAATACAATTAACAGATGGTATGTACCAGAAATAAAAATACAATTAACAGATGGTATGTACCAGAAATAAAAATACAATTAACAGATGGTATGTACCAGAAATAAAAATACAATTAACAGATGGTATGTACCAGAAATAAAAATACAATTAACAGATGTACCAGAAATAAAAATACAATTAACAGATGGTACGTACCAGAAATAAAAATACAATTAACAGATGGTATGTACCAGAAATAAAAATACAATTAACAGATGGTATGTACCAGAAATAAAAATACAATTAACAGATGGTACGTACCAGAAATAAAAATACAATTAACAGATGGTACGTACCAGAAATCTTCACAATAAAAATAATACAAAATATCTTAAATCTTAACAGCATAGAAAATTCACCGCTAAGACATAGAAATGTTTACCAATGACTCCATGATCTAAGTTTATACCCTGCTATTATTCTTCCAACATACTGGGATCGTCAACTCCCAGTATGTCCTACTATCTAGTTAAAATCACTTTGCATGGCCCAAAACATTACAACAAAATAAATAAAACTTAACATGTATTCTCCAATCTAATCACCCACCACACCTCAACAGTTTATGATAGGAGCACCCCGTGTGTTGCTCCTTTCTGAACTTCCTTTGTGCGACGAACAGAATAACACAGTGTTTCTGAAACATTAAACCCATAGCACTTATAGTACAACGAAACATATCAAAATGCATAGCTCTTTGTGAAGTCTTGAAACAATCCAAACAATTTCATTCAAACAATAACGTTAATTTCGAATTATGTATGCAACAACACACAACCCGTTATTAGGGAACCAGTGTCCAAAAGGTATTTTCGAGAATACTGCCACACCTTCTTTACAGAGAATTGTTAGACTTTTATGGTGGAGTTGATCCGTGATAATAAAACTGAGATCAGCACTACAGTAAATGAACATCCACATATGCTAATGTGGTTATAAAAAAATAATCCTCTGGTTTTTGTAACTGAACTGGGTAACACTTTATAATAACCTTCATGAATAAAACTGCCCTCATGCATACATACCTGGCCTTATCATGACAGACATGAGGTTAAATGCTAAATTAGATACAAGTGATATTACAGTATCTAGTGATACTGCATATCCCTCCATACTTGTACTGAAGGACTTGAGAACTCCAGGGACAAAGCCTGACTGGAAAGCCATGTACTCTTCACAGAAATATCCCATTGAATGAAAAAGTCCATTCAATGGGATATTTCAAGTTAGGATGCAATCCACAGTTAATTAATTCCTTTCAGCTACTAATGCAACATTGTCAGGCCTACTGTAGTAGTTTGAATGGAAATCTGAACACAGACAGCATTGATCATTCGTTCCGCACTTAGGTAACACTGCCCTCTACCCTCACTGCAGTTACTGCTCTGAGACTGAGGTGGGCCCTGTCGAGACATAACCCCTTAACCCTAATCAAACTCTCTCTGCACTTGTGTAGAGATATGAGAGCAGTGGATGGGTTTGAGCAATATTCCACAAGTAATACCGGGGGTTGGTAAATAGGCGAATACCTGGTAACAATAATTGTAACAAAGCACACCCAGTCATGACGGTGACGATCATCATGACGATGTTATGACTATGTTTCATTATTTGGGTGTTTTTGGAGCCTTTGCTCGTTTTTTTCTTCCAGAGCACCTGTACTGCACAACGAGGATGAGGAAAGGTATCGCTCATTGGGGTACGTCTGAACCCTTCTATAAAATACCATTTACATTTAAAAAAAAAAAAAGAGATTTGGTTCTGAAAAAGCTGCCTTCTTTAATGTTCCACCTGGCCTATCAAATTGAAAGGCAGAGGTACTACCATATTATACCTATTACATTATTTCAGATCTAAACCCCGGGTTGTTTCCAGACAGGGGCAATGTTTAGTACCCTAGTCTACAAAAAGTTCTCAGTAGACAAAGAACTATGGTAATATTTGTCATTTTCTATTTGACTCTGATAAAGGAGTACCATCTGTCTATTGAAATAATGATGTCATGTTTGAGTCCATGTCTCAAAGTCCATGTTTGTTCATGTATGTATAATGTATGTATAATGTATGTATAATGCATGTATAATGCATGTATAATGCATGTATAATGTATGTATAATGCATGTATAACGTATGTATAACGTATGTATAACGTATGTATAACGTATGTATAATGCATGTATAATGCATGTATAATGCATGTATAATGCATGTATAATGTATGTATAATGCATGTATAATGTATGTATAATGCATGTATAATGCATGTATAATGCATGTATAATGTATGTATACTCTATGTATAATGCATGTATAATGCATGTATAATGCATGTATAATGCATGTATAATGTATGTATAATGCATGTATAATGCATGTATAATGCATGTATAATGTATGTATAATGCATGTATAATGTATGTATAATGCATGTATAATGTATGTATAATGCATGTATAATGTATGTATAATGTATGTATAATGCATGTACAATGCATGTATAATGCATGTATAATGTTTGTATAATGTATGTATACTGTATGTATAATGTATGTATAATGCATGTATAATGTATGTATAATGCATGTATACTGTATGTATAATGTATGTATAATGTATGTATAATGCATGTATACTGTATGTATAATGCATGTATAATGCATGTATAATGCATGTATACTGTATGTATAATGCATGTATAATGCATGTATAATGCATGTATAATGTATGTATAATGCATGTATAATGCATGTATAATGCATGTATAATGTATGTATAATGCATGTATAATGTATGTATAATGCATGTATAATGTATGTATAATGCATGTATAATGTATGTATAATGTATGTATAATGCATGTACAATGCATGTATAATGCATGTATAATGTTTGTATAATGTATGTATACTGTATGTATAATGTATGTATAATGCATGTATAATGTATGTATAATGCATGTATACTGTATGTATAATGTATGTATAATGTATGTATAATGAATGTATACTGTATGTATAATGTATGTATAATGTATGTATAATGCATGTATAATGCATGTATAATGTTTGTATAATGTATGTATACTGTATGTATAATGTATGTATAATGCATGTATAATGTATGTATAATGCATGTATACTGTATGTATAATGTATGTATACTGTATGTATAATGTATGTATAATGTCCTAAAGTATTGCTTTCTGATGATTGGAGTAAGGTCTTGAAATATTTAGTTATATTTTTTTACGTCAGTCATTTCAAGACAATCGTAATTTACCCACAGGTTCCCAAGAATGTTTTCTTTCTGAACTGGTTGTTACTTTCTTAAGGACACCATCAGGAGAGTGTAGTTGTGTGAATGGTATGCACTCTAGTAGATGCTTTACAGTTATCATTTGGTGTTGAACGCTAACCACAATAGTCAGATGAGCTAAATAAGACATTTGCATAAATAATAATATGTTTATTATTGTAGTAGAAGGACATGCCACGATGAATGTACAGCAAGCAAAACACCTAAAGCATCTTCAGCTGTAAAGTAAAGCTGGCTTACCTTACTTTATCATTTATTCTCAGGCCAATATCATCAGTAAGGAGCAGAAATTGTCTTCATGCCCTTTTTCACCCATAACAAAATAACATAAAATTGTGATTAGCCTACAGCTTGTGCTGTATTAACCATGCTGAACTAAGAATAAAACAGTTGTATTAATGGCACTGAAAGACAAAGTAGATGTCCAGGACTAATAAAAATGAAAGAAACACGAAACAAGGTAACCAAATGTTTAGTATTCTCTTCTGTGTCTATGGAGCGGGGCCTTTGGCTGCGTCAAACATCTTCTTTCTGCCCTCCATGCCAGACATGGCCTCCACATTCTTCCTCCAGTCACTGACCTCTACTGTCTTCTCCTGCAGGCACACAGACAATGGCAGTCACTATCATGACAGTAGGATTTCAGTTTGTCAGCCCTACGACTGGTCAGCTTCAAGGTACAAAAACAAACTGTTAGATCGTGTCATTTATGTACAGACTCAGGGAAACGTTGACCTGACAATTTAAACAAAACTCCAAACAAAACTCCAGAGTATATTATTAAAAAAACAACAACCAAAGTCATTGTTGCATCACACTATTTGTAAAAACGTCTAGCAGGAACTCGTCAGAGTGATCGACTGTGAATGACCTTACCCATTATTAACTTATGGTGATTGTTTAGGTTCTGCTCACTACAGTGTTGTCCGGTTAGAACACCATGTTGAGGCCCATTACTCTCTTGATAGTCACCACACACACACACACACACACACACACACACACACACACGTGCACACACACATACACACACACATGCACACACACACACATGCACACATGCACACACACACACATGCACACAGCTGCTTCTATTGAAGGTAGTTCTTTGTGTGTAATAATGCAAATGACTTGGAATCTTATTTTTTGTGGTTGTATAAGGCAAAGATATGCACACATGTAAACAGTATTAGTTAACTATGCAATATATATTTACATGAATAAATGGCAAATGGCAATGCACGAAGGGCTATAAACACAGCGTCAATATAAACATAAAACTATACATTCACCTCTTGGAAAGAGAGGAACTAATTGCTTGGCTTGAGAAGGGAAAAAATGTATGGCACTCTCTCTGCAGCCTGTTGTGAGAATCTCCAGGGATGAGATCTTATCTGATCTGCCCCCACAGGGTCGTAAATTAGTTTGCGCATGAGCAAGCTTCAACAAAATCAAATCAAATCAGTAGTGTCTGGGATGACTCTGGATGCTCGCCCATGGCCAGAGCAATAAAACACTTTAATAAAGGCCACTATGGAACATGTTGCTGTAGCGTTTTCATGCCAAATACTATGTTTACCAATAAAACACCTCAAATAAAGGCCACTATGGAACATATTGCTGTAGCGTTTTCATCCAAAGTACTATGTTTACCAATAAAACACCTTAAATAAAAGCCACTATGGAACATGTTGCTGTAGCGTTTTCATGCAAAGTACTATGTTTACCAATAAAACACCTTAATAAAGGCCACTATGGAACATGTTGCTGTAGCGTTTTCATGCAAAGTACTATGTTTACCAATAAAACACCTTAAATAAAGGCCACTATGGAACATGTTGCTGTAGCGTTTTCATGCCAAATACTATGTTTACCAATGCAACAATTAAACAACTTCTGTAAAAGAACTTGTGCAACCAATGTAATAACAACACCGATGGCAGTACAGAATAACACCACATACGATAAATAATACACAATGCATTATTGGCATTAAAGAATGACATTAAAGAATAGTTACAGCCATACAGTAGAATATTTCATCAAAATACCTTTAAGTAATTAGTGGTAATTACCTATTGTTACACAGCATGTAGACCCACCAATAAACCCCCCTGCAACTTACATTTCTATTCATGCAAAACATTCAGACATTGGTGTTACTGACAACAATAAAAAGTCCTCAGAAAATGTGTGTTCTCCCTTCAGATGACGATAACACTCTGACCTGAGTTGACGGGTGCAGTGTCCAGATGCTCATTTCCAAGTGTTTTGATTGGTTGGGAATGGCAGGGCCATGATGGGTGAGGGATAACTAAGGTAGGCTGAACAGCCAAACTAACAGGATTTAATGGAATCTGAAAGGACTATAAGGGAAACTTCGGTAGGAGGAGAGGAGCAGGAAAGTCTATATTTTTTTTACAGCCACCACAATATATCTTGTGGAAATATGTGACCCGATTCAGGAAACTAGGCTTATGTCGCAAGTCACGACTTTACAGAAGAGCCGTTTGAACGTAATTTTTTTTTTTTTAATCAACATTTTATCAAAATCACTGGCTTACGGGTGCTCTTCCATGCTGTCCCTGGGAGGGGTGCGTCACTTGAGTGGGTTGAGTCACTGACGTGGTCTTCCTGTCCGGGTTGGCGCCCCCCCCTTCAGATTCATGCGATCGGGGAGATCTTCATGGGCTATACTCGGCCTTGTCTCAGGATAGTAAGTTAGTGGTTGAAGGTATCCCTCTAGTGGTGCAGGGGCTGTGCTTTGGCGAAGTGGGTGGGGATATATCCTGCCTGTTTGGCCCTGTCCGGGGGTATCGTCGGACGGGCCACAGTGTATTCCGACCCCTCGTGTCTCAGCCTCCAGTACTTATGCTGCAACAGTTTATGTCGGGGGCCTAGGGTCAGTCTGTTGTATCTGGAGTATTTCTCCTGTCTTATCTGGTGTCCTGTGTGACTTTAAGAATGCTCTAATTCTCTCTCTCTTGGAGGACCTAAGCCCTAGGACCATGCCTCAGGGCTACCTGGCCTGATGACTCCTTGCTGTCCCCAGTCCACCTGGTCGTGCTGCTGCTCCAGTTTCAACTGTTCTGCCTGCGGCTATGGAACCCTGACCTGTTCACTGGATGTGCTACCTTGTCCCAGACCAGCTGTTTTCAACTCTCTAGACAGCAGGTGCTGTAGAGATTGTGATTATCATTATCTTTGGTCAAACCCCACTACAAGCGGTCTGGCAAGAACCAGTCAGATGTTCCAAATCCATAGTTTTATTCTATAGTTCACCAGCACACATTAGTACACACAAAGATCACTTCTTTAAAATAAACACTGAAAACTCAGTTGCGAGCCAAACTTGCATGATTTAAGGGAAACTGAAGGGACTGTGAGGGAAAGTCAGGTAGAGAGGAGAGGAGCAGGACTGAGCAGCACTATCGCTTGCTACCTTTGGTCTGATGAGGACCCACTAACTATACCACGGCAAACAAAACATACCTTCTCTGTGTCCTCCTTCTTAACTGACTTCAGGTTTGTCCGGAGGTCCATGGAGACCTTGTGTTTGGAGCCCAGAAGGGAGCGCAGGATGGCATCAGCAGAGACCCTCACCCTCCTCAAGTTGGGCCGCTTGAACTTCCCCCTCAGGTCCAGAACCTTGATGTTCAGGTCCTTGATCTGTGGGACAGAAGAGGTGGACAATCATAGAGATAAAGCTAAAGTTGCTTCAATCTTTATGGGCTACACAACAGGCATCTGCGACCACAATGGAAATAAGTATTATACTTTTTTGTGCAATCTCTGCAATTTATTTCTTATTTACATAAGTATTCAGACCCTTTGCTATGAGACACGAAATTGAACTCAGGTGCATTCTGTTTCAATTGATCATCCTTGAAATGTTTCTACAACTTGAATGGAGTCCACCTGTGGTAATTTAAATTGATTGACCATGATTTGGAAAGGTACACCTTTCTATATAAGGTCCCACAGTTTACAGTGCATGTCAGATGAAAAACCAAGCCATGCGGTCGAAGGAATTGTCTGTAGAGCTCCGAGACAGGATTGTGTCAAGGCACAGATCTGGGGGAAGGGTAGCAAAAAATGTCTGCAGCATTGAAGGTCCCCGAGAACACAGTGGATAATTGTCTGTCCTCGGTTGCAACACTCCCTACTGAGTTCCAAACTGCCTCTGGAAGCAACATCAGCACAACAGCTGTTGGTCCGGACCTTCATGAAATGGGTTTCCATAGCTGAGCAGCCACACACAAGCCTAAGATCACCATGTGCAATGCCAAGTGTAGGCTGGAGTGGTGTAAAGCTCGCCGCCATTGGACTCTGGAGCAGTGGAAATGCGTTCTCTGGAGTGATGAATCACGCTTCACCATCTGGCAGTACGACGAATGAATCAGGGTTGCCAGGTGAACTCCACCTGCCTGAATGCATAGTTACAACTGTAAAGTTGAGTGGAGGAAGAATGGTCTGGGGCTGTTTTAATGGTTTGGGCTAGGCCCCTTAGTTCCATTGAAAGGAAATCTACAGCATACAATGACATTTAAGATAATACTGGGCTTACAACCTTGTGGCAACAGTTTGGGGAAAGCCCTTTCCTGTTTCAGAATGACAATGCCCCTGCACAAAGCGAGGTCAATACAGAAATGGTATGTCAAGATTGATGTGGAAGAACTTGACTGGCCTGAGCCCTGACCTCAACCCCATCAAACACCTTTGGGATGAATTGGAACACAGACTGAGGGCCAGGCCTAATCGTCCAACATCAGTGCCCGAGCTAACTAATGCTCTTGTGGCTGAATGGAAGCCAGTCCCCTCAGCAATGTTCCAATATCTAGTGTAAAGCCTTCCCAGAAGAGTGGAGGCTGTTATAGCAGCAAAGGGGGGGGGAACTCCATATTAAAGCCCATGATGTTGGAATGAGATATTCGACGAGCTGGTGTCCACATACTTTTGGTCATGTAGTGTATGATTCAGGCAGCACCATGTAGGCTACGTTACCTCTCTGGTGTTGTGCATGACTTTGACTTCAATGTCGTATCGCTCCTCATCCACCACATCAACCTTAGCATGTAACTCCTGACATAACTCCTGTTGGGGAAATTAGAATCAGCAATGAGCTACCCAGCACCCAGGATCATAAACAGTCAACAGGTTTATTGAACATATGTATGGATGGGAGTACCTGGAGCTCAGCAAAGGACATGCCACCAGTCTGCAAGGGAGGAGCTCTCTCAGCCAGATACCTCTCCTTCTCCTCCTCTTTATCCACTGTCTCCTGCTCAATCTCCTCCTTCGCCTTGGCCACCATTAAGCTCTGAAAATACATTTAAGTTTGAAAATGTATTGCCACATATGATAGGTAGTTGTCAAACAGTCAAGTGTTATTGCTGTAGTCATAGTGTGGCTATAGACTCACCTTTAGCATGAGCTTACGGGAGGCAGAGATCTTCGACTTTTGCTTCAAAAATATTAAACCAATTTGATTAATTTAGTTATAGTCAAATTATGATTGACAGTATGTCTCAATTTACCAGAGTTGATCAGCATTTATGTAATACAATTAGAGCTCTTACCTCTTGTCTGTAAAGAAAAAACACATTTTAGTGTAAACATCATTTTGCATTAGAGATAAAGTATCTGGAATGCTTCCTAATGTGGCAGACAGAATTTATCAGGCAGCCATTGCTAGTGTTTCTTATGATAACTGCCATGTGATGTCGGACCCTTCTCTTAAAGGGGACTGCTGGAAAAGAAAACGGAAACCTCATATACTTACACTTGATCCGGCATCTTGGCAATGTAGATTCCCCTAGAAGACAAAAATAAAACTTATTGTTTCTGAAATCTACAGCAGTGGTTCCCAAACGTTTTATAGTCCCGTACCCCTTCAAACATTCAACCTCCAGCTGCGTTCCCCCTCTAGCACCAGGGTCAGCTGTACCCCCTCTAGCACCAGGGTCAGCTGTACCCCCTCTAGCACCAGGGTCAGCACACTCTCAAATGTTTTTTTTGTTGCCACCATTGTAAGCCTGCCACACGCACACACTATAAGATATATTTATTAAACATAACAATGAATGTGAGTTTTTGTCACAACCCGGCTCGTGGGAAGTGACAAATAGCTCTTATAGGACCAGGGCACAAATAATAATATAATAATAATCAATAATTGTGCTCTTTATTTAGCCATCTTACATATAAAACCTTATTTGTTCATCAAAAATTGTGAGTATGTCATGTTGTCTTGTCTCTGTCCTTTCCCTTCACCCTGTCTCCCTCTGCTGGTCGTGTCAGGTTACCTTTTCTCCCCTTCTTTCCCCCAGCTGTTCCCTGTCTCCTCCTAACTACCCATTCACCCCGTTCCCCACCTGTTCCCTTTTTCCCTCTGATTAGGTCCCTATATCTCCCTCTGTTTCTGCTCCTGTCCTTGTCGGATTCTTGTTTGTTTGTGTTTCATGCCTGAGCCAGACTATCGTCATGTTTGCTGTAACCTTGTCCTGTCCTGTCGGAATCTGCCGGTCTATCTGAGCCTACCTACGTTTTGTTATTAAAGAAGCTCTGTTTAAGTTAGTTCGCTTTTGGGTCCTCATTCACTCACCATAACAGAAGAATCCGAACAAGAATGGACCCAGCGACTTCGGATCCTCTCCACTCAGCCGTCGGGATCCAGGGAGCGATGCTAGGCAGACACGAGCAGGAAGTGTCTGCTGCTCGACATGCCGTTGAGACCCTGGCCACCCAAGTCTCCAACCTCACAGAACAGGTTCACCATCTCCGCCTCGATCCACCGGCCACTTCCAGGGCTTTCGAATCTCCGGAGCCCAGAATCAATAACCCGCCGTGTTACTCTGGGGAGCCCACTGAATGCCGCTCGTTCCTCACCCAGTGTGATATTGTGTTTTCTCTCCAGCCCAACACTTACTCCAGGAGCACTGCTCGTGTCGCCTACGTCATATCTCTCCTTATTGGACGGGCTCGTGAGTGGGGCACGGCAATCTGGGAGGCAAGGGCTGAGTGTACTAACCAGTATCAGGACTTTAAGGAGGAGATGATACGGGTTTTTGATCGATCTGTTTTTGGGGAGGAGGCTTCCAGGGCCCTGTCTTCCCTATGTCAAGGTAATCGATCCATAACAGACTACTCTATTGAGTTTCGCACTCTTGCTGCCTCCAGTGGCTGGAACGAGCCGGCTTTGCTCGCTCGTTTTCTGGAGGGTCTCCGCGCAGAGGTAAAGGATGAGATTCTCTCCCGGGAGGTCCCTTCCAGCGTGGATTCCCTGATTGAACTCGCTATTCGCATTGAGCGACGGGTTGATCTGCGTCACCGAGCTCGTGGAAAGGAGCTCGCGTTCTCCGTTGCCCCCCTCTCCGCATCACTACCATCTTCCTCTGCCGGCTCGGGAGCTGAGCCTATGCAGCTGGGAGGTATCCGCATCTCGACTAAGGAGAGGGAACGGAGAATCACCAACCGCCTCTGTCTCTATTGCGGTTCTGCTGGTCATTTTGTCACTTCATGTCCAGTAAAAGCCAGAGCTCATCAGTAAGCGGAGGGCTACTGGTGAGCGCTACTACTCCTGTCTCTCCTTCAAGATCCTGCACTACCTTGTCGGTCCATCTACGCTGGACCGGTTCGTCAGCTTCCTGCAGTGCCTTAATAGACTCTGGGGCGGAGGGCTGTTTTATGGACGAGACCTGGGCTCGGGAACATGACATTCCTCTCAGACAGTTAAGGGAGTCCACGGCCTTGTTCGCCCTGGATGGTAGTCCTCTCCCCAGGATTCAGCGTGAGACGCTACCTTTAACCCTCACTGTTTCTGGTAATCATAGCGAAACCATTTCTTTTTTGATTTTTCGTTCACCTTTTACACCTGTTGTTTTGGGCCATCCCTGGCTAGTTTGTCATAATCCTTCCATTAATTGGTCTAGTAATTCTATCCTCTCCTGGAACGTCTCTTGTCATGTGAAATGTTTAATGTCTGCTATCCCTCCTGTTTCCTCTGTCTCTTCTTCACAGGAGGAGCCTGGTGATTTGACAGGGGTGCCGGAGGAATATCACGATCTGCGCACGGTGTTCAGTCGGTCCAGGGCCACCTCTCTTCCTCCACACCGGTCGTATGATTGTAGTATTGATCTCCTTCCGGGAACCACTCCCCCCCGGGGTAGACTATACTCTCTGTCGGCTCCCGAACGTAAGGCTCTCGAGGATTATTTGTCTGTAGCTCTTGACGCCGGTACCATAGTCCCCTCCTCCTCTCCCGCCGGAGCGGGGTTTTTTTTTGTCAAGAAGAAGGACGGGTCTCTGCGCCCCTGCATAGATTATCGAGGGCTGAATGACATAACAGTTAAGAATCGTTATCCGCTTCCTCTTATGTCTTCAGCCTTCGAGATCCTGCAGGGAGCCAGGTTTTTCACTAAGTTGGACCTTCGTAACGCTTACCATCTCGTGCGCATCAGGGAGGGGGACGAGTGGAAGACGGCGTTTAACACTCCGTTAGGGCACTTTGAATACCGGGTTCTTCCTTTCGGCCTCGCTAACGCTCCAGCTGTCTTTCAGGCATTAGTCAATGATGTCCTGAGAGACATGCTGAACATCTTTGTTTTCGTTTACCTTGACGATATCCTGATTTTTTCACCGTCACTCCAGATTCATGTTCAGCACGTTCGACGTGTCCTCCAGCGCCTTTTAGAGAATTGTCTTTTTGTGAAGGCTGAGAAGTGCACTTTTCATGCCTCCTCCGTCACATTTCTCGGTTCTGTTATTTCCGCTGAAGGCATTAAGATGGATCCCGCTAAAGTCCAAGCTGTCATTGATTGGCCCGTCCCTAAGTCACGCGTCGAGCTGCAGCGCTTTCTCGGCTTCGCGAACTTCTATCGTCGTTTCATCCGTAATTTCGGTCAGGTGGCCGCTCCTCTCACAGCCCTTACTTCTGTCAAGACGTGCTTTAAGTGGTCCGTTTCCGCCCAGGGAGCTTTTGATCTCCTCAAGAATCGTTTTACATCCGCTCCTATCCTTGTTACACCTGACGTCTCTAGACAGTTCGTTGTCGAGGTTGACGCGTCAGAGGTGGGCGTGGGAGCCATTCTTTCTCAGCGCTCCCTCTCTGACGACAAGGTCCACCCATGCGCGTATTTTTCTCATCGCCTGTCGCCGTCGGAACGTAACTATGATGTGGGTAACCGCGAACTGCTCGCCATCCGGTTAGCCCTAGGCGAATGGCGACAGTGGTTGGAGGGGGCGACCGTTCCTTTTGTCGTTTGGACTGACCATAGGAACCTTGAGTACATCCGTTCTGCCAAACGACTTAATGCGCGTCAGGCGCGTTGGGCGCTGTTTTTCGCTCGTTTCGAGTTCGTGATTTCTTATCGTCCGGGCTCTAAGAACACCAAGCCTGATGCTTTGTCTCGTCTCTTCAGTTCTTCAGTAGCCTCCACTGACCCCGAGGGGATTCTCCCTGAGGGGCGTGTTGTCGGGTTGACTGTCTGGGGAATTGAGAGGCAGGTAAAACAAGCGCTCACTCACACTCCGTCGCCGCGCGCTTGTCCTAGGAACCTTCTTTTCGTTCCCGTTCCTACTCGTCTGGCCGTTCTTCAGTGGGCTCACTCTGCCAAGTTAGCCGGCCACCCTGGCGTTCGGGGTACGCTTGCTTCCATTCGCCAGCGTTTTTGGTGGCCCACCCGGGAGCATGACACGCGTCGTTTCGTGGCTGCTTGTTCGGTCTGCGCGCAGACTAAGTCCGGTAACTCTCCTCCTGCCGGCCGTCTCAGGCCGCTTCCTATTCCCTCTCGACCGTGGTCTCACATCGCCTTAGATTTTGTCACCGGACTGCCTTCGTCAGCGGGGAAGACTGTTATTCTTACGGTTGTCGATAGGTTCTCTAAGGCGGCCCATTTCATTCCCCTTGCTAAGCTTCCTTCTGCTAAAGAGACGGCACAAATCATCATCGAGAATGTTTTCAGAATTCATGGCCTTCCGTCAGACGTCGTTTCGGACAGAGGTCCGCAATTCACGTCTCAATTTTGGAGGGAGTTTTGCCGTTTGATTGGGGCTTCCGTCAGTCTCTCTTCCGGCTTTCACCCCCAGTCTAACGGTCAAGCAGAACGGGCCAATCAGACTATTGGTCGCATCTTACGCAGTCTTTCTTTTCGCAACCCTGCGTCTTGGTCAGAACAGCTCCCCTGGGCAGAATACGCCCACAACTCGCTTCCTTCGTCTGCGACCGGGCTATCTCCTTTTCAGAGTAGCCTCGGGTACCAGCCTCCGCTGTTCTCATCTCAGTTCGCCGAGTCCAGCGTCCCCTCCGCTCAGGCTTTTGTCCAACGTTGCGAGCGCACCTGGAAGAGGGTCAGGTCTGCACTTTGCCGTTATAGGACGCAGACTGTGAGGGCTGCTAATAAGCGTAGAACTAAGAGTCCTAGATATTGTCGCGGTCAGAGAGTTTGGCTCTCCACTCAGAACCTTCCCCTTAAGACGGCTTCTCGCAAGTTGACCCCGCGGTTCATTGGTCCGTTCCGTATTTCTCGGGTCATTAATCCTGTCGCAGTTCGACTTCTTCTTCCGCGATACCTTCGTCGCGTCCACCCGGTCTTCCACGTCTCCTGCATTAAGCCCGTTCTTCGCGCCCCCGCTCGTCTCCCCCCCCCCCCCCCCATCCTTGTCGAGGGCGCACCCATCTACAGGGTCCGCAGGATTTTGGACATGCGTCCTCGGGGCCGTGGTCACCAGTACCTTGTCGATTGGGAGGGGTACGGTCCTGAGGAGAGGAGTTGGGTTCCCTCTCGGGACGTGCTGGACCGTGCGCTGATCGAGGATTTCCTCCGTTGCCGCCAGGTTTCCTCCTCGAGTGCGCCAGGAGGCGCTCGGTGAGTGGGGGGGTACTGTCATGTTGTCTTGTCTCTGTCCTTTCCCTTCACCCTGTCTCCCTCTGCTGGTCGTGTCAGGTTACCTTTTCTCCCCTTCTTTCCCCCAGCTGTTCCCTGTCTCCTCCTAACTACCCATTCACCCCGTTCCCCACCTGTTCCCTTTTTCCCTCTGATTAGGTCCCTATATCTCCCTCTGTTTCTGCTCCTGTCCTTGTCGGATTCTTGTTTGTTTGTGTTTCATGCCTGAGCCAGACTATCGTCATGTTTGCTGTAACCTTGTCCTGTCCTGTCGGAATCTGCCGGTCTATCTGAGCCTACCTACGTTTTGTTATTAAAGAAGCTCTGTTTAAGTTAGTTCGCTTTTGGGTCCTCATTCACTCACCATAACAGAGTAACTCACCACAGGTTAATGAGAAGAGTGTGCTTGAAAGGATGCCCATAACTCTGCAATGTTGGGTTGTATTGGAGAGAGTCTGTCTTAAATCATTTTTCACACACCTGCCTGAATTTAGTTTTCATGCTTGTGAGGGCTTAGAATCCACTCTCACATGGGTATGTGGTTGCAAAGGGCATCAGTGTCTTAACAGCCCAATTTGCCAATGCGGGATACTCTGACCGCAGCCCTATCCCTGGCAGTGGCTTCTGATTAAATAACATTTTCACAGGACAGTTTGTTGCAATTTAGATTGAGGCTCTCTTATTCAAATATCGGTGAGTGGACTGGAGGCAGGGCATCAAATGGATAAGCTTGAGTTCATTTGCACACAGAAAACCATACAATGATGGAAAGACCTGTGTGTTGTCCTTGTTAATGCAGACAGAGAAGAGCTCCAACTTCTTAATCATAGCCTCAATTTTGTCCTGCACATTGAATAGAGAAAGGCGAGAAAAAACCTCACCCAGTCGTGTGAGAAACTCGTCATCATGCAAGCATTCAGACAAGTGAAAATTATGCTCAGCAAAGAGAACTTTAAGCTCGTTTCTCAATTAAAAAAAAAACCATGCCAATACTTTGCCCCTTGATAACCAGCGCACTTCTGTATGTTGTAATAGCGTTACATGGTCGCTCGGTAGCTCACCATATAAGACACTTCTAGCCCCTTCTTATTAATATTATCTGTTGCTTTTATACATGTCTTACTACTCGAAAGTCGTCTTAATTCTCGCTCAAACTCCTGTGGATTATTTTTCTAATTGGCATGTTTCGTTTCTAAATGAAGAAGAGTAGAAGAGTGAAGGTTTCATTGAGTTGTGAGATAGTACATTTGCACATATAACACACTGTGGCTGAGGAAAGGCACTACTCCTAATATAAGTGAACCCCAAAACAATGTAGTTCTCATTATATTTGCGCCTCTTCGATGGTCCAATGTCCCTGTCTGTTCGGTGCTTTCCGGGTCAGGGGTCAGTAGCTCCTCGGCTGCATCAGATTCACAACTGTCAGTGTCCATGATAGCTGGGCTAACAACAAATGGAAGCAGAACAACTTGTGTCGTCGACAGGTGCAGTACTGTTGGTAATAGCAGTACTACCAGTAGGGCTGGTATGTGTCTCTATGAACATGGGCCTTTTTTAAACAATTTTTATCAATTTTCGAGCAAACGGAATGAGCAGCAGCTACGTTTGGCTACATACAGACCATTAGTGGAATTCTCGCCAGAGAGTAACGGTTAATGTAATTGGATGTTAATTATTTGACTAAGCTACCTGTATTTGACATTGTTGTTATTTCGCTGAACACCAGATGGTTTAATTTTATTTTTGGCAGTGAAACGAGGCTACACAGGCTAGATAAAAAAGCCCATTACATCATCACGGCTGTTATACACCCCCTTCTACAGCATATTATCATGGTTTTTATTCTCCACTAACTACATAACATTATCATGGTTGTTACTCTCCACCAACTACAGTATATTATCATGGTTTGATATTCTCCACCGACTCCAGTACATTATCAACAGGTTAAAAGTGGTCACTCAGGGCTCCAAGTGGTTTACTTAACCAGACCCTACTACTACGGCTCACCCTCTGGCCTGGAGCCTGGGTTATGGAGCCTGGTGTCTGGAGCCTGGGTTATGGAGCCTGGTGTATGGAGTCTGTGGTCTGGAGCCTGGAGACCGTAGCCCATCCCCCTTCTGCTGACAATGGCTCTCCCCCAGAAAATAAAGTGATGGCAGACAGAGGGAGAGGCGTTCATCGTCTCTGGCGTGGTAACTATTCCAGACAGATAACAATCCCAGCTTTCTCCTGCTCATTTCCACTGGATAACGCTCCACAAATAGACCTGTCAGGCTGCCTTCTCCTTAAAGGGACCAGGAGGTTGGGATTAAGAGGTTCTTTTTTAGAATTCCAATTCCATGAGGAATGTCGCAGTGTCCAGTTTAGATGGGAACCCAGTTTGAATTATTAGTAATATGAAACAATGTGGAATACTTAGAGGTTATGGAAATAACTGTTAAACATTAAAAGCCTGTACAACTTCTTTAATTCTGTTGGAATTTATTGTCTGAGTCATATGTTTAATGTCACAGTCAAATCCCACAAAGAATATACAATTAATTGGAACAAAATATCAATTGGAAAACTCAAATCAGTTGGAAACCTGAAAGTCAAAAATAAATTTCCCAAACAAATGAATTGTAAAAGGAAAATAAGGAAAAACTATATTTTAATTCCAGATTTTTCTAATAGGCCTATCCTTAAAATGTGATTTCTTTAGATTTGCTTCTGATTTACAGTTTAATTTTGCCCTTATGTAATTTGTCTAAAATCTAAAAAGTAAAATAAATAGTAAATTACTCAATAAATGCCGATTTTCTACATACTGAAATACACAGATAATTATGATAAAACAATGAATAATGTTCTGCAATTATACCTGAACCTCAAATTCAAAGAATACAGAAAAGTATTGTCTCCTCAATATCAGAATGAGAGAGGAGTCCTGTCTTACCTTCCTGTGCTGAGGGAGATGTTCCGTAGAGGCTCAGAGTGCTGGGAAGGAGAATGCACCAGAGTATTTAGCTGTCTCCCATTGTCCTTCCTGCCCGTCACTGGGACCTCAGAATAGAACATACCCTAGGGCTGGTCTCTCTTATCCACTGCTTATAATGCTGAACTTTCCAGTCCTACCTTTTGGTTAGGGATGTTGGGGGTTGGACATTGTTATCTTATCTCAGTCACGGTGACTGACAAGCCAGCAATGAAAAGTATGTCAAGGAAGTTGTTCAAATAAACATATCTCTATATTCTATTCTCTTCAGACCATATGATGGAGCTTTGCTAAGTGATCCAATAGGTTGGCTCTGCAGGCAGTTTGGTTGCTATGTTCTCTGTTGGCTGGAAATGAGAGAGATTCTGCTGGTAGTTTGGTTGCTGTGTTCTCTCTTGGCTGGTAATGAGAGAGATTCTGCTGGCAGTTTGGCTACTGTGTTCTCTCTTGGCTGGAAATGAGAGATTCTGCTGGCAGTTTGGTTACTGTGTTCTCTCTTGGCTGGTAATGAGAGAGATTCTGCTGTCAGTTTGGTTACTGTGTTCTCTCTTGGCTGGTAATGAGAGAGATTCTGCTGGCAGTTTGGTTGCTGTGTTCTCCCTTGGCTGGAAATGAGAGAGATTCTGCCGGCAGTTTGCTTACTGTGTTCTCTCTTGGCTGGAAATGAGAGAGATTCTGCTGGCAGTTTGGCTACTGTGTTCTCTCTTGGCTGGAAATGAGAGAGATCCTACAGGCAGTTTGGTTACTGTGTTCTCTCTTGGCTGGAAATGAGAGAGATTCTGCTGGCAGTTTGGTTGCTGTGTTCTCTCTTGGCTGGAAATGAGAGAGATTCTGCTGGCAGTTTGATTACTGTGTTCTCTCTTGGCTGGAAATTAGAGAGATCCTGCAGGCAGTTTGGTTACTGTGTTCTCTCTTGGCTGGAAATGAGAGAGATTCTGCTGGCAGTTTGGTTGCTGTGTTCTCTCTTGGCTGGAAATGAGAGAGATTCTGCTGGCAGTTTGATTACTGTGTTCTCTCTTGGCTGGAAATTAGAGAGATTCTGCAGGCAGTTTGGTTGCTGTGTTCTCCGTTGGCTGGTAATGAGAGAGGGTTTTCAGGCAGTTTGGCTGCTGTCAGTGCTTCATTTGTAAATTGGGAGGTGCCGGAACAAAAAATGAGCCCGGGAGGGTGGTGACCTGCTGATGTACCAGAAATCAGAAAAACAAATCACCTTTATAATAAAGTATTGCATGCGTTATCACCACTTTTGAGTACAGGCATAGAACAGTAGAGGCGCTTGCAGAAGTTGCACACATGGGGGAAAAAAATTGTAGCCTAGTGTCTGGGAAAATGTTGGTCTTTTATAAATGCATTTCATACACTTCTACATCATTTTAGATGATGCAGACTTTAGCAGAATATTTTTTAATACCTCACAAATGATCGAAATGACAGGATACTTTGACACTGACAAACTGACAATCTGAGATGAATAAAAATGACCTTGTCTTGAATACATCAGTAGCCCGGTTCTAGGTGCGTGTGAGGACACATGTTGAACAATATGAGGAGGAAATTATAGTTCTAAAAAAGCTTTCCAGTTTCACTGACTCACCCAACGATGTGCAGCTCCCTCACCAGCAATTGGCCGATGCGCCAGTACCAAAAACGTATCTCTCTCTTGTTTTACATTGCTGTTCCCTCAATAGGCCTATTTGGAAGTTGATAACTTGGTAGCCTACAGCAGACAGATAAGAGTCTTCTCTTTTCAGCAGGAGACATTGCTTTCCAACCTGTGTTTTCACGCTATTGTATTTGAAATATTCCAAAGGCCTATTTTGGCTTCATGCTGTTCACTGACAGATTTGCAACGTGTTCCCGAATGTAGGAATGCCTTGTGATTGGGCTACACACAATCCACAGCTTGGCTATAAACTATTGATTCTCTGTGGCTAAATTAAATTATTATTTTTCATGCCACTTGAGGTACCAGATCCTGGCAAATGGGTTCCGGAACGATACAGTCCGAAAATGAGAGGCTCAAATTAAGCACTGGTTGCTGTGTTCTCTGTTGGCTGGTAATGAGAGAGATTTTACAGACAGGCACTGCCCCCTGAGAACAGCAACCCCCCCCCATGGCCTGATTAGAAAATTAACTGCAGACAATGTTAAGCCCTGGAGTTGATTACAGGAATGCGATCATATCCACCATACAATAGCAAGGGACTGTACCACCATCTGATCCTGTACTCTTTGATCGGGTTATTGCATGCATGTGCTTGTTTGTTTGTGTGGGCGTGTGTGTGGGCGTGTCCGTGTGCATGTGTGCAAGCATGCATGTGTGTGGGTGTGTGTGCTTCACAAGGACAATAAATCCCCAAGGTACTTAATTGAGTAAATCAGATTGGACTGGTTTGTGCTTGGCCCTGCTGGGATTCTGAGACAGAATTATAATTCAACTGAGAGTAGTTTTTAATAGAATGGCATGGTCAATTGAAGTAAATTAAAACTGTGAGGAGGCCATTAATGACAGTCTTCAACGTCTTAAGTCTAAAGATGTTTATACGAGTTAATATAGCCTCTGTTTAAATCATAAAATGCTTGTTTGGACAGGTATATTCTCTAACACCACACCACTCTATCTTGCCATTTGATTCAGTGGCCATTGCTGTGGTTCAATTCACAGTTGAGCTCTTGTTCTCATGAACCAAATTCTAAACCATCATGCCCCCCATGGTTACTGTCCAGAGTCAATAACGAACTAGGCCTGTTGTCACTGGCCCACCCTGCCATATGAAACAGGTGCTGACATTCTGGACTGTAGTGTCAACTATGGGTGCGTTTGTAAATTCACTCCGCTGATCTAAGCCGATTTCAGAGCACTCTCTTCTGTTCTGTATGTTAGCTTGGGTGCTTGATAATGGTTGTACTGTCTGAGTGCTCAGATCAACCTTTTTTTGCTCCATTTTTGTTTTATTTGTGCAGATAAGAAGCAAGGGTCACACTTTATGTGGATAGTCCGGATAGTCCATCTGTAGATGCTCTTCAGATATGCGCTACAGATGGTCATACTATCAACAAACTATCTGTTGATAAGCAACTGCTTGCTAAGGTTACGGTTAGGTTTAGAATAAGGGTTAGGGTAAAAGGTTAATGTTACCTCATTTGCACTCACTGTATATAGACTTTTTGTTTTATTTTGTTCTACTGTATTATTGACTGTATGTTCTGTTTATTCCATGTGTAACTCTGTGTTGTTGTATGTGTCGAATTGCTATGCTTTATCTTGGCCAGGTCGCAGTTGCAAATGAGAACTTGTTCTCAACTAGCCTACATGGTTAAATAAAGGTGAAATAAAATAAAATAAAAAGGCTTAGGGTAAGGGCTAAGTTTAGGGTTTGGATAAGGGTTAAGGTTAGGGCTAGGTTTAGTAGATAGTTAGTTGAAATGTTACTGATAGTCTGTAGAGCAGGGCTCTCTAACCCTGTTCCTGGAGAGAGAACCTCCTGAAGGTTTTCAATCCAAACCTGTTCCTAGAGAGCTACCCTCCTGAAGTTTTCAATTCAACAGCTCATCAACCAGCTAATTATTAGAATCAGGTGTGCTAGATTAGGGTTGGAGCAAAAACCTACAGGATGGTAACGCTCCAGGAACAGGGTTGGATTGAAAACCTACAGGATGGTAGCGCTCCAGCAACAGGGTTGGATTGAAAACCTACAGGATGGTAGCGCTCCAGGAACAGGGTTGGATTGAAAACCTACAGGATGGTAGCGCTCCAGGAACAGGGTTGGATTGAAAACCTACAGGATGGTAGCGCTCCAGGAACAGGGTTGGATTGAAAACCTACAGGATGGTAGCGCTCCAGGAACAGGGTTGGATTGAAAACCTACAGGATGGTAGCGCTCCAGGAACAGGGTTGGATTGAAAACCTACAGGATGGTAGTGCTCCAGCAACAGGGTTGGATTGAAAACCTACAGGATGGTAGCGCTCCAGGAACAGGGTTGGATTGAAAACCTACAGGATGGTAGCGCTCCAGGAACAGGGTTGGATTGAAAACCTACAGGATGGTAGCGCTCCAGGAACAGGGTTGGAAAACTTTGCTGTAGAGCACCTGCAGTTGGGCAATACCAGAGGTGTCAAAACCATTCAACGGAGGGCCGAGTGTCTGCAGGTTTTTGGTTTTTCCTTTCAACCTAGACAACCAGGTGAGGGGAGTTCCTTTCTAATTAGTGATCTTAATTCATCAATCAAGTACAAGGGAGGAGCGAATACCCGCAGACACTCGGAACTCAGTGTAATGAGTTTGACATGTGGACTAAACAAATAAAGTTTTACCCAAGCAAGTATATCACGTTTATGGTTGCCTGTTGGTACAATAGGAAGATTGTCAGTTGTGATGTGACACTTGAGAACTACTGATGAATGGCATGACAGTTCATTTTAATCCCCACTTGTAAATGGCAGCATGATCAGTTATATATGTCAGAAGGATCAGTTAATTCCCCCTTATAAATGGCAGGAGGATCAGTTAATTCCCACTTATATGTGGCAGAAGGATCAGTTAATTCCCACTTATATATGGCAGGAGGATCAGTTAATTCCCACTTATATATGGCAGCATGATCAGTTAATTCCCATTTACTGCCATTTACATATGTCAGAAGGATCAGTTAATTCCCACTTATAAATGGCAGGAGGATCAGTTAATTCCCACTTATATGTGGCAGAAGGATCAGTTAATTCCCACTTATATATGGCAGGAGGATCAGTTAATTCCCACTTACATATGGCAGCAGGATCAGTTAATTCTCACGTATATATGGCAGCAGGATCAGTTAATTCCCACTTATCTTATATATGACAGGTGGATCAGTTAGTTCCCATTCACTATATATATATGGCAGGAGGTTCAGTTAATTCCCCCTTACATATGGCAGGAGGATCAGTTAATTCCCACTTATATATGGCAGGAGGATCAGTTAATTCCCACTTATATATGGCAGCATGATCAGTTAATTCCCATTTACTGCCATTTACATATGGCAGGAGGATCAGTTTATTCCCACTTATATATGCAACAGGATCAGTTAATTCCCACCTATACATGGCAGGAGGATCAGTTAATTCCCACTTATATATGGCAGCATGATCAGTTAATTCCCATTTACTGCCATATACATATGGCAGGAGGATCAGTTAATTCCCACTTACATATGGCAGGAGGATCAGTTAATTCCCCCTTATCTATGGCAGGAGGATCAGTTAATAATTGTTTTGCTATTGTATCTAACTCTGTCAGTATGGATAGGAGAGTTCAGCGTGAGATGCAAGACCTGCTGTTCAGCTGTAAAACTAAAACAGCAACATTTCCATTTCCAAATTGTTTTTTTTTCTTGAACCAATGGAATTCTCTAATGCCCTCTTGTGGCATTCTGCAGTTGGTGAAAACAGATCTAGTAACTAACAAAAATCAAATCAAATATAGAATAATTTTGGATACTGTAAAAACACTACTACCTGGTTGACTCTCCTCACGGTTGCTTCCTGATTCCATACCAGCATGTGTGTGAGCAGCAGTTTGTATACAAACACTAATTAACATCCCAGTAGCCAGGTCACACGCCACCTACTGGCCGTTTAGATAAGATGGCGTGTGCATGGCATAGTTTTGTATGGAAATACAAAAGACAGATTGGCCACCTGCCAGTCCTACCCATAGCCCCATTCCAGCTGCCCAGTGTGCCAACCCCGGGGAGAGGGCAGTACCAGGGCTGTGCATTAGGACCATGCATGGTTGTGTCGGCTGTTTGGAGTGTTAATCCATGTGGATAAAAATAAAATAGATATATTATGTCGTTCCCCCACTTCTAAAACCAAAGTTGCACCCCTGCAACTAGTTTGTTAGTTTGTTTCCAAATGTGCTGTTGTCATGTCTCAAACACATCATTTCCTCACATTACCATAATTGAATTAAATACAATGTTTTTTTCTATTAGTTTTTTATTTGGTGTTTAAATGTACACAGTTTTTGATACAGCACATCCACTGTGTTGTAAATATCATAGGATAATATCAGTGCCAGTTTTCTCCAGAATGTATAGCCTTGGACAATAATTGTACATGATGACTTTGTTCTTTCATTCTGCCGCTGATAATTTGCTCTGTTAATTAAACTCGCCAACAGCCAAACAACTCTACAAAACCAGGGTGTGTCTATCTGACTGTACATATCTGATTCACTTTATGTACATTCAAAATTCTAAACGGAACGCTCTTGTGAATGGAGTTTATTAGGTCAAAATTAACAGGCTAATAAGTCCTTTTTTCCTTTCTCATAGTGGTTAGGAAACATTTCTCATGCAGAGAATTAACCTCATCAATACCAGAGCTTAGATAGAAAACATCAGCAACTTACTCTTCTGGCAAGATAAGCATTTAGGTAAGCTGTGCACTGTGTGTTGCTGTTGAGCCTCTGTGACTGAAGCAGTAGTGAAATGGCAGTATTAAATAGAGGTTGATTTGGGAATCCTGGGATTTGCAGTCCAAATGTCTAGGTGTCTATCAGAGGAGGCCATAGCTCTACTGAGCATGTGCCAGAGCCCCTGCCCCCTGGCCGAACCCAAAGCCCTTGGGACCAAAGGATTTGGCATAACATGCTGTGGATGAAAAGGTGGTGAACTTTATATAAGAATGTATTTACATACAAAGGCATGTACATTTATAACAGATGCTAAAGTTTAGCTTTTTCTCCAGTACATTTACATTCCGTTTTGGTGAATTTATTTAGCTAGGCAATCCACGAGTTGTCTACACGTGTTTATCAATAATTCTAAAACAGAGTATTTATATACACTACAGTATGTGCAATTCTCATGTTAACTCGACACTTTAATTTAATGCATTTAGGCAATTGTGTCTTTGCTATTTATTGTACACATTTGTTTTACATGAATAGAAAATACACACCTTTGCAGTAGATTTCTCCATCTTTGTCGGCCACAGTGGTTGACTCCAGCCCCTTGCCGCATTTGGCACAGCGGAAGCAGCTCTTGTGCCAGGACTGACGGAGAGAGATACGGAGAAGTAAGTGTTGTTCTGTATGAGAACACAGACAGCAAATCCCCCTGCATCTATTTCAGTTGACATGAACTCTAAAGCCAAAAGATACATGTAGTCATTTAGTACTTTTACATACGGTATACAACGTTTAGTAGAAGCAGGGTTTTGAGTTGGCAAGATTATGAGCTACTTCCTTTCAAAACAACCTGATTATCCCAAAACTCAGACTTACATTTCCACCTCCGAGCACCTTCTCGGCAGAGTACACAGCCTTGGCACAGCGCGGGCACACGTCTGAACTTCCAAACTTGGTGGCCAACTTGGAGGCGTTGGGGTTGTTGGTGGGACAGTGGGCTGCTGGCCTGTGGATGACAAGACAGGTTTGTTATGATTACTCTACATATTCAGGCTTTGATGTCTGTAAGTACTGCTGTTTTTTCCCTGGTAGACCTATGTCACTGACCAGATTCCACTCACCTGGTTTCCCAGGTCTGATTAGAAGGGAAGGATGAACATCAGCAGTGAAAGCCCTGGGGTGTAATCATTAATCCAAACACTACCAAAACAAGAGTTTCTATTGGACAAATTCAGGCAGGTCCCTTCCAGTCTCATTCCATTTGCTTTTGCTTAAGAAACGTTTTACAACAGAATTGACGTAATGAATACACCCCTCGTATAGAGTGTATACAATATTAAACTCTCTGAGATTCCTTCCTTACTCTTCAGGTCTGATTCCAAGATGTGCCCCCGTGTCCATGCTCAGGGTGCCTGCTCCTCCGCCAAAGCCATAGCCTTTTGGCCCATACTTCTTGCCGTAGCAGGACTTGCAGTAGATCTCATCCACATGACAGGTCACTGTTGTGCTGTCCAGGTTCTTCTTACATGCCACTAAGAGTAGAGGAGGAGGTAATATAATTAGAAATATAGCTTAGAGCAGCAATGAACAGGGTTCAAACTATGACAGAAAGAACACAAGATCAGTTGGATAACAAAGCAAATCACTATCATGTAGGAACTATCTCCATGTGTAACTCTGTGTTGTTGTCTGTTCACACTGCTTTGCTTTATCTTGGCCAGGTCGCAGTTGTAAATGAGAACTTGTTCTCAACTAGCCTACCTGGTTAAATAAAGGTGAAACAAAAAAATAAAACAAATAAATCTTCCTTTAAGTACAATCAGTGCATTATGAGAAGAAGACTTGCAAATCATTTTTAGCATTAGCATTAGTGCTAACATGCATCTATAGGTACCGCGATGAATGTCTGAATACATATTAGTTGATTAGTTACTTTCATTGATCGTGTCTTAGTGTTAAACAAGGCTTAATGTATTTCATAGCTTGACATTTCTATCCACTTTAGCAGGAATTGTTGAGCGCAGTGCTCATTCCAACAAGCACTAACTGGTGATAAAGCTGCAAACATTGTAGCTTGATGTACTTGGCTCTGTCAAGAGTGGAACGCATGATCTTACTAATTGTGAGAATGGGTGGTCTCATCATTGAACGTCAATTTGTTCAATGGTTTTTATATCCTTTCATGATCCATTAAACCTCATAGCACAACACATTTTTGATACTAATATATAAATGTGGTTTTCGTTCTTCAAAACATGCTTACAACATTGTGTAAAAGTATCGTAAGGTAAAAAATACCCACAATCCTCTGATAACAGAACAAATTCTTACACTTATGGGAAATATGAACATTTAGTAAGTGAAACAATTTTCCTTCTAGTTGTTTTAAAACACACATAGTTGTTTAGATTACACTTTTATCTTATATTGAATACATTTTTTGGGGGTGCGGGGGTTGGTTGGACAAGTAAAGTACTAATTATATTCAAGAAAAGATGACAACTACATTTTTATGTCAATATAAATATATTTTCAAGTATAATTTACTAACAACCTGAATAATTTCTGACAGTTTGTTTGTAAGGTTTCAAATTACATGAAACTCAACCGTTTATCTTTTCCTGGGGAGACAGGCAGCCAAGTGGTTAGAGCGGTGGGCCAGTCACCGAAAGCTGACGAGGTAAAAATCTGTTGTTCTGCCCCTGAATAAGGCAGTTAACCAACTGTTCCCTGCTAAGCTGTCATTAAATAACGGTTACATAACTAATTTACCACCTGGTGATGTAACTAGGCAGAATGAAACTCCATCCCACCATAACAAGCAGAAATGGCAGGTGGTCATTTCAAACAGCTTTTTATTCCAAGTATATTTAAAACACAGGTAAATCAAGTTTTGGACTGTGCTTGGCCTTAAAGTGGTCAATGCTGTGCCATATCGGCAGCAACACCAGCAGTTTAGACACTACAGTGCAACACTAACAATCTTAGGTCATTTTGTAGGTTAACAGACCTTGCAGTTTAATGTTTCAGTCCTTTTATGACATTGAAATGACACTGTGACCACCACAGTCTGTGTTAGTTAACATTTGATCTTCTGACTCTGTGGGTGAGAGATGAGCCTCGTTAGCTCACACAAACACATGATGTGTACCTTTTCTCCCATAGAAGGGCTACAAGGCCTGTGACACAGCCATTTCTCTCTCTCCATATAAGGGCACACAAATGAGAACCGAGAATGTTTGGATGCTCTGCTTCCTCTCTAGGTACCAGAATAATTCACATTCCAGCCTGAGCTCTGAATATCAGCTCAGAGTAATTGGTGCATTGGTAGTCAGTGTGGTTTATGAAAGAACGGGAGGACCTCACTCCGTTCACTTACTGCACAGAAAGCAGCACTTGTGGAAAAATTTCCCTTCACACTGCACTTCCTCAGCAAAGTACACCGTCTTCCGGCAGCAGCCGCACTTATTTCCTCCTCCCAAAGGCATCCTGCGGAGTCACAGTGGAGACTTAGTTCCATACATAGAAGAAGAGCAGCAGGTTTGTACTTCCTGTGTTTTGACACTCACTCAATGGGAATAGACCCTTACATAGAAATTAAGTCTATATCTACAGTCCCTGGCACGCATTGGATGGGAGAAGACCTACAGACCTTGTGATTTGACCACAAAAAAAACTGTGTGTACTAAAAAAAACTGTACCTAGGGCCCAGGGCCTTTCTGGTCAGGTGATCAAGAACTCTTCAAATGAGTGAACATACAGTATTTACACAACAGAGCCTGGTTATCCATTGTATAGACCCTTTCTAAATGTGTAGTATCTCAGGAATTTACTCAGAAAATGAACTCCTCTGAGTTAAATAAAAAGCAGTCTGATGACCTATAGGCCGGAGAGGGAGCACATGTGTCAAACTCCCAGTAATTTATTGAGTAAATCACCAAGGTTTCAGCATCTTCACAATAAACCTTGGTGATTTACCCAATAAATTACTAGGAGCATAAATATTGATTGTGCTACTCTATTTTTTATAGCGTACTCCTTCTGAGTCAAAACTGCTGCAGGGCTTGACTAAAGTACTTTATTATCTTTTATCAGGAAATACAAAGTTCCTCCTGATGTTTAACAACTGCTAGGGAGGTTCCAGGCCACTCATACAGAACACTCATTGTATCAGCTGAAGGGAGGACGGCTCATAATAATGGCCAGAACGGAGCAAATGGAACTGAATCAAACACATGGAAACCATGGGTTTGATGTATTTGACAACATTCCACCAATTCTGTTCCAGCCATTACCGCAAGCCTGTCCTTCCCAAATAAGGTGCCACCAACCTCCTGTGCTTTAAATAGAGAACGACTGCTGAATTTAAATAATAAATTGCTGTTGAGTGTATTGTACTCGACTCCATCTTGTTGAAATATGAATCCTATGATGTCACACATACAGGCTCTAATCTGCCATTTGGGTAAACAGGAAATGGTCTGCATTTCATTTTTTTAATTACACCACCATGTTAGTAGCCACTTCATGGCCTTAGACAGTCACTGACCCGGGCAGGCATTAGACAACAGAGATTAATGCAATAGAACAATTCAAATGCTGAAAAATGTCTATTGTAAACAACTGCATTTGACAATTTAGAGTATTATCCGACATCACCTCTATCACACTAATCGACTGGTTACCACAATAACAAGATAATTTATTGCAACATCAGTTTTCCTGTATAAAGGGTTAAAAGTGAAACTTGAGTACTGAAAAACAGAGATCATTTTGATCAACACATTGCATAGGAAGCTGGTCTTGCGACATACAGATGTAGTATCCTAATTTGAGACAGTTTGCTACAGCAGGAAAGTGATCCTGCAGCAATAGGAAATGTTAAATATTATGTGGATTATAATTAATGGTACATTTGTCATTAGGGTAAATCAAGTCTGAAATATTTAAGTGAAAAACCTTGAATACACTACACTTTTGCATTTCCTGCTGTGCAGAAATATTCTCAGCAACTATAGTGTGATCAAATTAAGATCTTACATCTGTATTGTACATACAGTACAGTACTCTACACGAAAGTTACTCATCATATCACATTCTGAGTTCTGAGACTTCTTTCCTGCAGATTCTCAGGAAATAGAACCCTTAAAATGCAGTTTTTAAAGCAACAGATGTGATCTACCCTTCAAACTCACATAGATATCGTTCTCAAAGTTATACTCTTGGCAGAAACTCAGCAGTCTGAAAAAGTTTCAGAATACACTCCCTGCTCACACACCCACACTTCAGGCTTTGAAAGTGAAAAAGCAGAAGAATGTGCAGTCCCGGATAGGAATAAAAGTTTTGAATATGTTATCTGTGGACTGTAACTGTATTCTATACATCATGAAAGCAGTGGTTACAGTAGCTTGTAGTTGTTGAAGATGGTCCCATCTTACCTGTTGTTTTTTTGTGTGTCTGTGTGGCCTGGCAGATACTTCCTGGTCGTTAAGTGATCTCTGATGAGTGGAGCTCAGACGAGTTCAGGACAGGCTTCAGTCTAAGACAGCAGCAGAGAAAGAAGCCAGGCTGGGACTGAGGGAGGAGGAGTCTGCTGGATACACACGTAGACTAAAAGAGAGACATGGAGAGCGGGAGGAGAAAGAGAGGATGAAGGAAAAGAGGAAGAGACATGAGAGATAAGCAGGTTTGTGAGAGAGATGGGGAGAGGTAGAGAGATGCAGAAACAGGGTTAGAGAGAGGCTGAGAGAAAGAAAGAGAGAGAGTATGATAGAGAGAGAGAGAGAGAGAGAGAGAGAGAGAGAGAGAGAGAGAGAGAGAGAGAGAGAGAGAGAGAAGCCCCGTTTATATATGGTGCTGACATGCAGCCCTTTGTCCTAATCTTGTCTACATTCTGATTGTGCCCACATTTTTAGACAGGAGTAAATGATTAAAATACTCATTGTGGTCTGATTGTGACTTCCTGACTAACTCCAGAGGTAGTCAGGCAAGCATTGTGTCTGGATATCAATCAAGTGTAAACAGACTTGGATTGTCAAACCATTTAAATCATTATCATGGCCTCTAAAATCATTGAGAGTAAGCACTATTGACTTATGGCATCAGTAATAGTCTTAAAATAAATACATTCATATTATTTTGAAAGAATGTCTGTCAAATAATTTGCGTACAGGGAGGCATCAGATAATCTGGTCACAATGAGGACACAGCTGACGGATAAGACACATTTTAATAATGGGTGTAGGCACGTCAAACCTTATTGATTAGATCACGAAAGTCACGTTTGGGCAAGGTGTAAACGAGGCAAGAGAGAGAGGGAAAGAGGCAGAAAGAGAGGGAAGGAAAGGGGATGGTATGATGGAAAGAGGAGATTAGACATCATCTAGACCAGCAGGCCAGTGAAGCCAAGACAGCCTCCTTCTACAATCTGGTTTTACTGCCCTCTTCCTGTGATGGGTAGCAGCACCATTAAATTACCTAACTACTGTATCTTCTTCAAATCCAATAACCTCCAATCAGTCACATCCACAATGGTCTGGTAACATTTACTGAGGTATAACACAGCCAAGATGATTTTCCCAGGCAGCATGTGAGACTCATGTTGTAAAGACTTCTTCTTACCAAGAGCGAGCTATGATATGCAAAGCAAAACATAGTATGTTATGGCTTGAAGATAAAACAGCTTCTGCAGTACTAGATTGGTTTGTGGAGTTCTCCAGTCAGTGAAGTGCTGAGTGCTGGCCACTGCCTTACAAGGTGTTTGTTATGATGATTGCAGACTGCAGGCATGTTTGCTGAAAGGATTACTCACTTTCTCCAGGGGCGGGGCTATTAGGTGAAGCTCAAGTTTAAAAGTAAGCCTACAATTATTTGGGAATTTTGGAGCACGAAGATAAATAATGTTACCTAGCCTAAATATGGTTGTTGGGACAAACGTGCTATGAGAGAGACATTTTTAGAGAGCGAGAGAGAAGTTACATTGATTCAATTGCTCGGTGAAAAGGGCATGCATGACACAGTAGGAGGCAAACTGAAAAGAGGGAAATTGATGTGAAGGTGGCTGAAATAAAAGGTGATACAAAATTAAGCAAAATTGGCAAAAATATTTACAAATATTAACAAAAAGAATGTAGAAACACTGAAAACCCTAAGCAGGCATTCCTGACAATATAACTAACAGGTAGTGTCTTCCTGGCTCTGTCCAGCCTCCCAATGAGCAAACTCAGACACCAGCCTGTGCAAAATATACCTCTCCCATAGCATGCGTTTAAGACAGGCAGCCCGATTCAGATTTTTTGGGGTCTTTTGAACTGTCACATCAGATCTGATTGGAACAAAGACCAATTTGTGAAAAAAAAGGTCATAATTGTTGGGCTGCCTGTCTAAACACAGGCATAGGAGCGCACACCTTTGAGCATACCAGGGCCGGACTGGGGCCAAAAATCGGCCTTGGCATTTCAAAAGGCGTTTTCACACAGTTGTATTTTAGAAAAAATGTTTTGTCCAGTTGCTTTTAAATGGCCAAATGTCAAACAAACTAAATGCCTAAACAAAACTATGTGTTCATGCAAGTGATTTGGTTATTGGAGAAAAATGTTCACATTAAATCCCTCTATTATTATCAAGAAGCATAAACACTCCAGAGTTGGGAAATACGTCTTCAAACCAATTTGATATGAAAGCCCCCTAACACATTGGCCCATTTTTTCACTTGAGGTACTCAGTGGTAGCCAGATAATTGCAATTGCCCGAAATGCCAGATGGCCAGTCCACCCCTTGAGCATACCAATGTCAGTGGCCCACAAACTAGTCAGGGGACAAATCTAATTATTTAAAAAGACACAGGCACAATACCTCAATAAAAACAATCACAACCATACGCCTACAGCAGACCATATACCAGGTAAACCCCCTTTCAACATACCTGTGAGTACTCTAACCAACAATTTATTAGCTAATTTTATACATGAGGCTCAAACCAAACAACACAGTGTACCAATACCAATAATGTGATTACGGACCGCAATTTGGGGCATTCCTGCATGTGGACATTCCTGCATCTGCATCACTTATAATTTGTGAAAATAAATACAATGAATTAGAATCTAAAGAGCAGCTTGAAGTGATACAGTCCTCTGTGTGCTCAACCCACCTCAGTTCTCTCTCCATCTGCCCTCTTCTGTCACTTTCTCTGTGTCTTGTCAGTTGTTGTCATACTGTAGGTTGTTGTTTGTTACTGTCTCATTTGTATATCCTCTTCTGTTATGGCCTGTTCTGTTCTTCTGGTGTCTTTCCATCATATCCTATTCTTCTGTTGTTGTCTCTGTGTCTTGTCTGGTGTCTGGTGTCTCTTTCCATCATATCCTATTCTTCTGTTGCTGTCTCTGTGTCTTGTCTGGTGTCTCTTTCCATCATATCCTATTCTTCTGTTGCTGTCTCTGTGTCTTGTCTGGTGTCTCTTTCCATCATATCCTATTATTATGTTGCTTTCTCTGTGTCTTGTCTGGTGTCTTTTTCCATCATATCCTGAGTGGCGCAGCGGTCTAAGGCTCTGCAGCTCAGTTTCAGAGGTGTCACTACAGACACACTGGCTTGAATCCAGGCTGTATCGCAGCTGGCTGTGATTGAGTGTTGCACAATTGGCCTAGCGCTGTCCGGGTTTGGCCGGTGTAGACCGTCATTTAAATAACAATTTGTTCTTGACTGGCTTGCCTAGTTAAATATCCTATTCCTCTGTGTCTTGTCTCTCTCTACTCTTCTGTTGCTGTGTCTTGTGTATATTTTTAGTTTTGCAATCCAGAACGGGCAAGGGCATCTTAACTTGTTTTGGGCCTGTGTCTGGGTCACCTAAATCATCGTCTTCCGTACCAGTTGCCCCTGCCTGCTGCTGTTCTAAGTGCCCCACTGGCCTGTTGTTCTGTAACAAAGTTCTGTATGTCAATCCAAAAAAGTATACTATAAATACAGGTAAAAAAAAAATGGTTTCCTTCATTCCACAGAAATCACAGAAATATTCAGCTTTAATCTTCCTTTACCTTGTTACTGATACATTATTTGTTAGGAATTTTCCATGCTTTTCCCCATTGTTTCTTACATCAACCACAGAGGAATGTAAAATAAATACAACCCCCCTAGGAAGTGCATCAAAAACAATTGCATATTCTTTCGGGGTTATTGGAATTCTAAACTTATCAAGAAATTCCCCATATGAGAGTAGATATCCATCCTCATTCAGTAACTGACCAACCAAAATAATTGTAATCTCAAACCAGTTACGAAACAAAAGAGACTTATTTTTAAATCGTATATCTTTGTTGTTCCATAGAAAGTATCTGTGAGGGGAAAAATGATGTTTAAATGCCAACATCCAAGTTAAAAGTGCCTGCATATGGAATTTGGTCAATTTTACTGTCCTCACCAAACATCACCGGCACATACCCACCGGCGCTGGACCAGACAGGACTGGCAAAAAGTGCTCTTCACTGACAAGTCGCGGTTTTGTCTCACCAGGGGTGATGGCTGGATTCGCATTTATCGTTGAAGGAATGAGCGTTACACCGAGGCATGTACTCTGGAGCGGGATCGATTTGGAGGTGGAGGGTCCGTCATGGTCTGGGGCGGTGTGTCACAGCATCATCGGACTGGGCTTGTTGTCAATGCAGGCAATCTCAACGCTGTGCGTTACAGGAAAGACATCCTCCTACCTCATGTGGTACCCTTCCTGCAGCCTCATCCTGACATGACCCTACAGCATGACAATGTCACTAGCCATTCTGCTCATTCTGTGCGTGATTTCCTGCAAGACAGGAATATCAGTGTTCTGCCATGGTCAGCAAAGAGCCCGGATCTCAATCCCATTGAGCATGTCTGGGACCTGTTGGATCGGAGGGTGAGGGCTAAGGCCATTCCCCCCAGAAATGTCTGGGAACTTGCAGGTGCCTTGGTGGCAGAGTGGTGTAACATCTCACAGCAAGAACTGGCAAATCTGGTGCAGTCCCTGAGGAGGAGATGCACTGCAGTACTTAATGCAGCTAGTGGCCACACCAGATACTGACTGTTACTTTTGATTTTGACCCCCCCTTTGTTCAGGGACACATTTTTCAATTTCTGTTAGCCATACAAATATCATACAAATATTTATACACGTTTAAGTTTGCTGAAAATAAACGCAGTTGACAGTGAGAGGACGTTTCTTTTTTTTGCTGAGTTTATATGAAGATGTTAGTTAGCTAATGTTAGCTAAACACGCTGAAACTTTTTCATAGCTAGCTTGTTGGTTGGAAATCATCAAAAAATATATTTCAATGGCTTGATTAATTACAAAACAATTCAAAATGGCTACATTGTATGGCTAAATAAATTTGTTTTGTTGCAACTACAGCCTAAAATTGTTCCTCAGCTAGAAATGTAATGACCTCTCATGCCGCCATCTTGAGCCCCCCCAAATATCTAGACTCTGACTGAGTGACAGATGTTTTGCTCATCATATGCTCCTGCTACTCTGTTCTTTATTTTACTCTTATTATGATCTATTCTGATGCCTAGTCACTTTACCCTTCCTTCATGTACATATCTACCTGAAGTACCTCGTACCTCTGCACATTGATCTGGTACTGGTACTCCCTGTATATAGCTTAATTAATGTGCATTTTATTTGTCTTGTGTTACTACATATATATTTTTTTTTACTCTGTATCTTTGGGAAGGGCTCCTAAGCAAGCATTTCATGCTAAAGTCTACACCCATTGTATTCGGCGCATGTGGCATAAAATGTTATTTGGTTTTGAATTTGCATTGCGGGATGGATGAGCACAAACTAAATATGTTAGAGAGGTACGCCTAGGCCAACTTTAATGCTACTTTCATACCAGCAGACTGCACTCTCTTCACAGAAATTGCTTCAGTATGGACCAGTTACATTATCCCCTGTTATATATATATATATACCAGCTATATTATCTAGCTATATGAGTTAACAACCCAGGTCGCATTTTATTTGGATAGTCCGGATAGCCCATTTGTAGATGCTCTACAGATATGCTCTACAGATGGTCATAGTATCAACAAACTATCTGTTGATAAGCAATTTGTTGATAAGCAACTGCTTTCTAATTCCTTCATACTTTTTTCCTACTTGTATTTTTTTTATACCTTTATTTAACTAGGCAAGTCAGTTCTTATTTACAATGACGGCCTACACCGGCCAAACCCGGACGACACTGGGCCAATTGTGCGCTGCCCTATGGGACTCCCAATCACAGCCGGTTGTGATACAGCCTGGATCAGGCTGGAGAGAGCGATGCTTGGTCTGCCAGGCTCCTCCAGCCTCCATGCTCCTCACTCTCATAGGAAGAGACATTCTACACCGAAGAAACCTATTTATAGTTTGGCCCCTGGACATCCGCTCTGACTTGTAGTGTAGTAGGCTACGGGATTGTCTGTGTGTATGTTGGGAGGGGGCAGAGACTGAGAGACCAAGAGACCGAGAGACTGAGAGAGAGAGAGAGAGAGAGAGAGAGAGAGAGAGAGAGAGAGAGAGAGAGAGAGAGAGAGAGAGAGAGAGAGAGAGAGAGAGAGAGAGAGACATAGATCAGTGGATTAAGACATACGAAAGAGAGGAAGGAACTGGTCTGAGGTCCATTGTTACATTGTGAAGAAGAGGAAGAGTTGTGATTAATCATTGGATATTTTTTTTTACCCATTGAGATCAGAAGACCTTTTTCGAATGGAGACCTGGAGTGGGAGTGTTGGTCCAATCCAGTCTATTTACATGGAGCCCAGAAGATCTTGACTGGTTGCCAGAAGTCTTCTTTCTGGTGAGTGTTTCCTTTTGGCACTGCTCTTGAAAGCAGCTTTGCCAAGATTCCCTCTCAGGTGTGGAAGGCAGAGCTTAGAGCTCAGGGAGGATAGCTTCTGACCTCATGATAACAATGTGCTTGGCACTGGATTTCAGTGTCTTCTGTGATGCTTTTTAAGTAGTTTGGATTATATATTATATAGCCATTTTAAAGTAAGCAATTGATTGAGGTTTAAATTGGACTAGTTTTGCTATGGGATATTTTGACATTGAAGGTGGTCTCAAAATGATATGGAAAATATGTAAATTATCTGAACGTCAATGCACGTAGACCAAATGCTTTCTGAGATATTCTACAATTGCCATGTTTTCTAATAATAATTATAAACTGGGTGGTTCGAGCCCTGAATCCTGATTGGCAGAAAGCCGTGGAATATCACGGCTTTCTGGTATGAAAAAACATGTATTTTTACTCTTGTAATTATGTTGGTAACCAGTTTATAATAGCAATAAGGCACCTTTGGGGTTTGTGCTATATGGCCAATATACCACGGCGAAGGGCTGTGTCCAGGGTCTACGTGTTGCGTGGAGCGTAGAACAACCCTTAGCCGAGGTATTCTATATTGGCTAAATCATACCCCCTCAGGCCGTATTGCTTAATAATAACACACAGTCTAATAATAATATAACGTAGAATTAACTATGTGTTCCAGTGTCATAGATATTTAGTTAAAATATCTAACTAGGCCTTAATTCTAATATTACCACACAAACAAATATTACCACAAACACAAATTATGGCTGGTACTCTGTTCAGAGGTGCTATGTCCTCTGCCGGGAAACGCTACAGAGCAATGGTATATCATTTTATGATTACTGACAACTGCACTGGAAGACGTGATAATGATGTGAATGTGGATGGGCTGTTTTGTCAGAAGGGTATAATGCCTAGTCTTTGTCTGTTGTTAGGACATCTCTGCAATCAGCTGACCCTTCCTCCCAACACACGGTACTTTTCAACAGTACTGCTTTTGTTCCCTAGAGAATATATGGTCTGCTTTTACTAATGTTAAAACTCAGCATTTCCAGTGTTGGATTTCAATGTTTGGTGATTAAAACAACAACAACAGTAAACAAACAAACAAACACATTATTGAAAAATGAATACATTTACTAAATGCTCACATCAGCTTTTTGTGATGATGTCATGTCACATAAAGGGTCTAAATAAGGATATCCATTTTAAGATCCATTTCCTTCAATGACAACAGTTCTCCTCTATCTTCTGGGACAATAATACGCCATTAGATGAATTTCAGGGGGGAAATTAGATAATTGAATTGATTCCAGAAGGGGTCGTTGGCAGGTCTTTATAGTGCTGCATGGAGGACCCTCTCTCATTCAATAGGCCAGAAGCTCTATTCTGTCATCGCTCAGCCTCCTGTTCAAGGGGGTATTCATTAGAGCACTCCGTAGCGAAACTTTTTGAAATGGAAAAGGTTTGGCAATGTAAATAATAGTTTTTTATTTGACAGGTTTAGGTAGTTGCTCCCATTTCCTTTCTGTTTGGTTCCTAATGAATACACACACTCCAAGTGAATAGAGGATATGATGATGGCTGTTGTGTTGCGGTGTGGTGTGCCAGGTGTGGAGGGAAGCAGTGTCACTAACATACCAGTAGAGGGCCCTATCTACTGTGTGAGAGGACACAAGCTGCAGTTTGAACAGCACTGCCTCTTGAGACACACCCTTCTCTCTCTCTCTATCACTCACTCACTCTCTCTTTCTTTCTTTCTCGCTCTCTTTCTCTCTGTCTTTCCCTCTTTCTCATTTTTGAAGGTTAAGAGGTATAAAAATCCATTGGCAGGTGTCTGTCTGTCAATCCAGATAAGATGACAAGACTCTCACTGATATCAACACTATGAGGCAAGGCATGCATTATGACATAATAGGAGTTATCATCGAAGTCACATACATTATTTAACTGTTGACCTTATCTTGATGGACAGTAAGGACCCTACTTCCAGTGTATTGTGACTATAGTCTGGTAGATGTTTATGTTAGTTGTTTTAAATGCTCAAAATTGCAGCTCCAGATTGAAATGTGCCTTATTTTACATTCAGTGTAAGCAGTTGAAGCTGCGGTGGGGATGAAACACCTTCTTGGGTCTCAGCTCAGCAAGGGGTTTTGACGAGTGTCGGTTATGGAGTGTCTGGTAGCCTACCAAGTCTTAGTTTCCTCCCGTGCTGTACCTGTAAACACAGCTTGACTTGATCAAGGCAACTCATTAGCCATTCAGTTGGAGGTGTTAATGCGTGTGTGTGGCTGCGTGTACACACAATACCCCATAATGACAAAGCAAAAACAGTTTTTTAGAAATCTTGGCAAATGTACAGCACCAGTCAAAATTTTGGACACACCTACTCATTCAAGGGTTTGTCTTTATTTTACTATTTTCTACATTGTAGAAAAATAGTGAAGACATCAGAACTATGAAATAACACATATGGAATCATGTAAAAAAGAAAAAAAAAGTGTTAAACAAATGTAAATATATGTGAACCGGTTCAGGATACTAGGCGTATGTCGCAAGTCACAGCTTCACAGGAGAGCCGTTTGAACGTGAAACTTAATTTTTTAATCAAAATGCGTATTTTTGGGGGCAGAAATGCCTTCTCGAACATGTTAGGTTTTTGTGCCTTAAACACAAACGTATATTCCATCTGTAAATACAAATAAAATGGTTACATTTGGTCCGTAAACATCTGCCAAGAAGCGTAATGACATTTTTGCCAGCAGGGCTGGTTGGGCTGTTTTCATGTTATCCAGGGGTAAACAAATAATTGACCAGAGCGTCAAGTGTGCACTCCGAGAGCGAAACAGGACGGGTGGGGCTGAAAACGTACCCAAATGAAATTACCTATTTCTCAGGCCCAGAATCTAGAATATGATTAGGATAGAAAACACTCTAAAGTTTCCAAAACTGTCAAAATATTGTCTGTGAGTATAACAGAACTGATATTGCAGGCAAAAACCTGAGGAAAATCCAGAGGAAGTAAGTGCCTTCTATTTTGAAAGCTCCCTGTTCCATTGCATGCCTTCTCTCCATTTAAAGGGATATAAACCAGATTAATTTTCCTATTGCTTCCACATGGTCTGGACAGTCTTTAGACATAGTGTCAGGCTTTTATTCTGAAAAATGAACGAGAAAGACCACATCGTGTCAGTGGATGGCTGGGGGCCAGCAGAGTTTTGCATACGCAAGCAGCTTGGAGCAGACATTTTCTCTCTCTCCCCTATTAAAAATTCTACGTTCCGGTTGAAATATTATTTATTATTTATTGCAAAAACAACCTGCGGATTGATTCTAACAATAGTTTGACGTGTTTCTACGAACTTTACGAATACTATTTGGAATTTGTCTGCCCCGTCGTGACTGCTCGAGCCTGTGGATTTCTGAACATAACACGCCAACCGAATGGAGCTATTTTGAATATAAAAATAATCTTTATGGAACAAAAGGAACATTTATTTTGAAACTGGGAGTCTCGTGAGTGCAAACATCCGAAGATCATCAAAGGTAAGAGATTCAGTTTATTGCTTTTCTGACTTTTGTGACCAATCTACTTTGCTGCTAGCTGTTTGTAATGTTTTGTCTGCTGAGAGAGATGTCCTTACATAAATGCTTGGTTTGTTTTTGCCTAAAAGCTTTTTTGAACTCTGACACGCCAGGTGGATTAACAACAAGCTAAGCTGTGTTTTGCTATATTGCACTTGTGATTTCATGAAAATGTTATATTTTTTGAAATGTTATTTGAATTTGGTGCTCTGCAATTCAGCGGATGTTGACGAAAATTATCCCGCTAAAGGGATGGGTGCGCCAAGAAGTTAAGAAGGTGTGAACAATGCTGAATGGGTGTAGACAAAGAAGTGCTCTTCACTAGATTCCAAAACATTTAAAGGCGATTTTCTCAAAAGTGAGTTTACAAGTTGATAAACTTTCAAAGCAGAATTACTTTCACATTGTTCCTCAAATGCAGTGTATGATATACCATTTTGTAGCTCTGAGGCTCTACTTTTATCCTATGCAAAAAACACAATTTCACATTTTGCTATATATATGTAAGACCAAATCCAGGTGTTGAGTCACATATTTTAGATTTTAGATTCTTCGAAGTAGCCACCCTTTGCTTTGAAGACAGCTTTGCACACTCTTGGCATTCTCTCAACCAGCTTCATGAGGAATGCTTTTCCAACAGTCTTGAGGGAGTTCGCACATATGATGAGCACTTGTTGGCTTCTTTTCCTTCACTCTGTGGTCCAACTCATCCCAAACCATCTCAATTGGCTTGAGGTTGGGTGATTGTGGAGGCCAGGACATCTGATGCATCACTTCATCACTTTCCTTGCTCAAATAACCCTTACACAGCCTTGAGGTGTGTTTTGGGTCATTGTCCTGTTTATAAACAAATGATAGTCCCACAAAGTGCAAACAAGATGGGATGGTGGTTAAGTGGGAGATGGGATGGTAGCCATGCTGGTTAAGTGTGCCTTGAATTCTAAATAAATCACAGACAGTGTCACCAGCAAAGTGCCCCCACATCATCACACCACCTCCTCAATGCTTTACGGTGGGTACCAGACATGCGGAGATCATCCATTCACGTACTCTGCGTCTCACACATACACTGCGGTTGGAACAAAATATCTCAGATTTGTACTCATCAGACCAAAGGACAGATTTCCACCAGTTTAAGGTCCATTGCTCGTGTTTATTGGCCCAAGCTAGTCTCCTTTTCTTATTGGTGTCCATGAGTAGTGGTTTCTTTGCACCAATTTGACAACGAAGGCCTGATTCTCCTTTGAACAGTTGATGTTGAGATGTGTCTGTTACTTGAACTCTGTGAAGCATTTATTTGGGCTGCAATCTGAGGTGCAGTTAACTCTAATGAACGTATCCTCTGCAGTAGAGGTAACTCTGGGTCTTCCTGTGTCTGTCCTCATGGGAGACAGTTTTATCACAGCACTTGATGGTTTTTGCAACTGCACTTGAAGAAACTTTCAAAGTTTTTGAAAATTTCCAGGTTGACTGAATTTCATGTCTTAATTGGACGGTCGTTTATCTTTGCTTATTTGAGATGTTCTTGCAATAATACGGAATTGTTTTTTTTACCAAATAGGACTATCTTCTGTATACCACCCCTACCTTGTCACAACACAAATGATTGGTTCAAATGTATTAAGAAGGTGTGCTTTTTTTAACAAGGCACACCTGTCAATTGAAATGCATTCCAGGTGACTACCCCATGAAGCTGGTTGAGAGAATGCCAACAGTGTGCATTCAGCAAGAAGTGCAGACATAGATGGTCGCCTCGCTTTAGGTCCTTAGAAAACTATGCAGTTATTAGTTTTTTATGTATTATTTCTTACAATGTTAACCCAGAAAATCTCAAGTGTTAATTACATACAGCTGTGAAGAACTATTGGATATAAAAGCGATGTCAAATTACCATCATTATGAACAGGAATATGCCTTTCCCGAAGTGGATCCTTTGTTCGGACCTCCACCCTGGACGTGCGATCTTATCCTAGAGGCCAACCCAAAACAATGCGGTCGCCGCAGGAGAGGCAGACGGAGTGGCCTACTGGTCAGACTCAGAAGGTGAGCACACCATCCACCATTTCCAAGCATATAACTCGCCAATGTCCAATCTCGAGATTAAAAGGTGGACAAAATTAGGGCACGAGTTGCCTACCAGAGAGACATCAGAGATTGTAACATTCTCTGTTTCATGGAAACATGGCTCACTCGGGATATGTTGTCAGAGTCGGTACAGCCACCCGGTTTCTTCACGCATCAAGCCGACCGAAACAAACATCTCCCTGGTAAGAAGAAGGGCGGGGGTGGATGCCTTATGATTAACGACTCATGGTGTAATCACAACAACATACAGGAACTCAAGTCCTTTTGTTCACCGGACCTACAATTCCTTACAATCAAATGCCGACCACATAATCTTCCAAGAGAATTCTCTTCGATTAAAGTCACAGCCGTGTATATCCCCCCAAGCAGATCCCTCGTCGGCCCTGAAAGAACTTCACTGGACTCTATGTAAACTGGAAATCATACATCCTGAGCCTGCATTTATTGTAGCTGGGGCTTTAAAAAAAGCTAACCTAAGAAGCATACTTCCTAAATTCTATCAGCATATCATATGCGTGACAAGAGCTGATAGCTTTCTGGATCATTGCTACTTGAACTTTCGCCATACATACAAAAATCTGTTGCTCCCAGCCTATAGACAGAAACTAAAACAGGAAATGCCCGTGCTCAGGTCAATACAATGCTGGTCTGACCAATCGAATTTTACACTAAAGAATGCTTCGATCATGTGGACTGGGATATGTTCCGGATAGCCTCAGACAATAACGTTGATGTATTTCCTGACTCGTGAGCGAGTTTATTAGCAAGTGCATCGGAGACGTCCTACCCTCTGTGACCATAAAAACCGTCCCTAACCACAAACCATGGATTGATGGCAGCATTCGCGTGAAACTGAAAGCGCGAACCAACACTTTTAATCATGACAAGGTGACCGGAAACACAACCGAATACAAACAGTGCAGCTAATCCCTCTGTAAGGCAATCAAACAAGCAAAGCGTCGGTATAGAGACAAAGTAGAGTCGCAATTCAACGGCTCAATCACGAGATGTATGTGGCAGGATCTACAGTCAATCACTGATTACAAAAGAAAACCAGCCCCGTCGCAGACACCGACATCTTGCTCCCAGACAAATTAAACAACTTCTTTGCTCGCTTTGAGGACAATACAGTGCCACTGTCACAACCCACTACCAAGCCTGTGGACTCTCCTTCTCTGTGGCCAGCGTGAGTAAAACATTTAAACGTGTTAACCATCGCAAGGCTGCCGACCCAGAAGGCATCCCGAGCCACGTCCTCAGAGCATGCGCAGACCAGCTGGCTGGTGTGTTACGGACATATTCGACCAAACATATTCAACCCTGGGTCTCGACCTCGCCCTGTGCAACTGGGTCCTGGATTTTCTGACGGGCCGCCTCCAGGTGGTGAAGGTAGGTAACAACATCTCCACCCCGCTGATCCTCAACACTGGAGCCCCACAAGGGTGCGTTCTCAGCCCTCTCCTGTACTCCTTGTTCACCCATGACTGCATGGCCATGCATGCTTCCAACTCAATCATTAAGTTTGCAGAAGACACTGCAGTGGTAGGCCTGGTTACCAACAATGACAAGACAGCCTACAGGGAGGAGGAGAGGGCCCTTGGAGTGTGGTGTCAGGAAAATAACCTCTCACTTAACGTCAGCAGAACAGGTGAGATGATCGTGGACTTCAGGGAGCAGTGGAGGGAGCACCCCAGTAGTGGAGAAAGTGGAACGTTTTGAGTTCCTCTGTGTACACGTCATGGACGGACTGAAGTCGTCCACCCACACAGACAGCGTGGTGAAGAAGGCGCAATAGCACCTCTTCAACTTCCGGAGGCTGAAGAGATTTGGCTTGTCATCTAAAACACTCATAGGCTTTTGCAGATGCACAATCGAGAGCATTCTGTCGGGCTGTATCGCCGCCTGGTGCGGCAATTGCACCGCGCTCAACGGCAAGGCTCTCCAGAGGGCGGTGGGGTCTGCACAGCGCATCGCCGGGGGCAGACTGCCTGCCCTCCAGGTCACCTACAGCACCCGATGTCACAGGAAGGCCAAGGAGATCGTCGGGAACAACAACCACCCCAGCCACTGCCTGTTCACCCCACTATCATCTAGAGGGCCAATTCAGTGCAGGTGCATCAAGCCTGGGACCGAGAGCCTGGGGTTCAGCTTCTATCTCAAGTCTACCAGACTGTTATATAGCCATCACTGGCATAGAAAGGATGCTGCCATCATACAGACTCAAATCTCTCCACTTAAATAAATTGACTTAATAAAGGTATCACTGGTCTAAATAACACCACTTTACTAATGTTTACATCGAGGTATCACTAGTCACTTTAAATAATGTCACTTTAATAATGTTTACATATCCTACATTACTCATCCCATAAGTATATACTGTATTCTACAGCATCTACTGCATCTTGCCCATGCCGCGCACCATCGCTCATCCATATATTTATATGTACATGTTATTCATCCCTTTACATTTGTGTGCATTTGTGTGTATAAGGTAGTTGTTGTGAATTTGTTAGATTACTTGTTAGATTTTACTGCATTGTTGGAAATAGAAGCACAAGCATTTCGCTACACTTGCATTAACATCTGCTAACCATGTGTATGTGACCAATAACATTTGATTTGATTTGAAGCTGTCATCAAAGCAAAGGGTGACAACTTTGAAGAATCTAAAATATAACATGTATTTTGATTTGTTTAACACTTTTTGGGTTACTAACTGATTCCATATGTGTATGGAGACCCTTTACTCAGTACTTTGTTGAAGCAGCTTTGGCAGTGGTTACAGCCTTGAGCTTTCTCGGTTATGAAGCTACAAGCTTGACACACCTGCAGATCCTCTCAAGCTCTGTCAGGTTGGATGGGGAGCTTCGCTGCACAGCTATTTTCAGGTCTCTCCAGAGATGTTCGATCGGGTTCAAGTCCGGGCTCTGGCTGACTCAAGGACATTCAGAGACTTGTCCCGAAGCCACTCATGCATTGTCTTGGCTGTGTGCTTATGGTTCTTGTCCTGTTGGAAGGTAAATCTACGCCCCAGTCTGAGGTCCCGAGTGCTCTGGAGCAGGTTTTCATCAAGGATCTCTCTGTACTTTGCTCCAATCACCTTTCCCTCAATCCTGACTAGTCTCCCAGTCCCTGCTGCTGAAAAACATCCACACAGCATGATGCTTCCACCACCATGCTTCACCGTAGGGATGGATGGTGGCAGGTTTCCTCCAGATGTAACGCTTGGCATTCAGAGTTCAATCTTGGTTTCATCAGACCAGAGAATCTTGTTTCTCGTGGTCTGAGAGTTCCTTAGGTGCCTTTTGGCAAACTCCAAGTGGAGTGTCTTGTGCCTTTTACTGAGGAGTGGCTTCCTTCTGGCTTTTCTACCATAAAGGCCTGATTGGTGGAGTGCGGCATAGCTGGTTGGCCTTCTGGAAGGTTCTCCCATCTCCACAGAGGAACTCTGGAGCTCTGTCTGAGTGACCACTGGGTTCTTGGTCACCTCCATGACCAAGACCCTTCTCCCCCGATTGCTCGTTTTAGCCGGGCGGCCAGCTCTAGGAAGAGTCTTAGTGGTTCCAAACTTCTTCCATTTAAGAATGATGGAGGCCAAAGTGTTCTTGGGGACCTTCTGTGCTGCAGAAATGTTTTAGTACCCTTCCCCATATCTGTGCCTCGACACAGTCCTGTCTCAGAGCTCTAGAGACAATTCCTTTGACCTCATGGCATGGTTTTTGCTCTGACATGTACTATCAATCAATCAATCAGTCAAATGTTTTTTTATAAACCCCTTTTTACATCAGCCAATGTCACAAAGTGCTGTACAGAAACCCAGCCTAAAACCTCAAACAGCAATCAATGCAGATGGAAAGTCAACTGTGGGACCTCATATAGACAGGTGTGTGCCTTTCCAAATCATGTCCAATCAATTTAATTTACCACAGCTGGACTCCAGTCAAGTTGTAGAAACATCTCAAAGCATGATCAATGGAAACAGGATGGACCTGACCTCAATTTCGAGTCTCATAGCTAAGGATCTGAATACTTATGGAAGTAAAGTATTTCTGTTATTTATTTTTAATACATTTGCAAAAATGTCTAAAAACCTGTTTTTGTTTTGTCATTATGGTGTATTGTGTGTATAATGATGAGGAAATGTTTTTATTTAATCAGTTTTAGAATAAGGCCAGAACGCAACAAAATGTGGAAGAAGTCAAGGGGTCTGAATACTTTCCAAATGCACTGTATGTGTGTATTCTCATGTGTGTCTGTTTTGTGTCCTCCCCCGTGACATAGCTTTGACTCTAATCACTGCTCTTGTTCTGACTCACTTCTCCTCCAACGCAGAAAAGAGGAAGAGGACCACAGTAATTACCACAGCATCTCTACGTCTGACATTTATGTTAGTCAATCCACAAACCAGTTGACTTTTATGGAGAACAGCCTTGTTCTCTCTCCAGTGATGGAAACATATTTAGCCATTAACTATCCAACCCAACGTCTAATTATTTTCACCACAATGTCTGTTCTGTTATTGCTCACAATTACACCTGTGATACTGAGTTTACTATGTGGTCCATAACATCCTCCACATTCATGTGACAAAATCTGCTCTGTATTCATGGATTCTGGTAAACTGGGATTCTAGGATTCCCTGATTCAGTGATTCGGTGATCCACCCTTCAACATCCCCCCTCTGAGACACAGTGTGGCATGTAGATCCTCCCTTCAATGCTGAATAGGACATGGTGTGTGCAGTACATCCTTGTTGGCCAGAATTCAAAGTGAGGGCCATGATACTTCCGGCGCCAACAGATATGGCCGCCTCGCTTCGCGTTCCTAGGAAACTATGCAGTATTTTGTTTTTTTACTTGTTATTTCTTACATTGGTACCCCAGGTAATCTTAGGTTTCATTATATGCTGCCGGGAGGAACTACTGAATATAAGAGCAACGTCAACTCAGCATCATTACGACCAGGAATATGACTCTCCCGAAGTGGATCCTGTGTTTTGCCTTCCATCCAGGACAATGGATCGGATCCCAGCAGGGGACCCAAAACAACGACGCCGTAAATGGGGCAAACGAAGCGGTCTTCTGGTCAGGCTCCGGAGACGGGCACATCGCGCACCACTCCCTAGCATACTACTCGCCAATGTCCAGTCTCTTGACAACAAGGTTGATGAAGTCCGAGCAAGAGTAGCATTCCAGAGAGACATCAGAGACTGTAACGTTCTTTGCTTCACGAAAACATGGCTCACTCGAGAGACGCTAACGAGTCGGTGCAGCCAGCTGGTTTCTTCACACATCGCGCCGACAGAAACAAGCATCTTTCTGGTAAGAAGAGGGGTGGGGGGGGTATGCCTTATGATTAACGAGACGTGGTGTGATCATAACAACATACAGGAACTTAAGTCCTTCTGTTCACCTGACTTAGAATTCCTCACAATCAAATGTCGACCGCATTATCTACCAAGGGAATTCTCTTCGATTATAATCACAGCCGTATATATTCCCCAACAAGCAGACACATCGATGGCCCTGAACAAACTTTATTTGACTCTATGTAAACTGGAAACCACATATCCTGAGGCTGCATTCATTGTAGCTGGGGATTTTATCAAGGCTAATCTGAAAACAAGACTCCCTAAATTCTATCAGCATATCGATTGTGCTACCAGGGCTGGTAAAACCCTGGATCTGTCACGTTCGTGGTATGTAGGAGACGAAGGCGCATCGTGATGTGAATACATACTTATTTAATGAAGAAAACTCTAAATAAACGTACAAAACGACCGTGACACTATAATATAATATTGAAGCCACAGGCAACTAGACATAGACAATAAGCCACGACATACCCAAGGAATATGGCTGCCTAAATATGGTTCCCAATCAGAGACAACGATAAACAGCTGCCTCTAATTGAGAACCAATCTAGGCAACCATAGACATACATAACACCTAGACTAGTAAACACCCATAGACATACAAAACCCCTAGACAGGGACAAAAACACATACAATCACCCATGCCACACCCTGACCTAACCAAATTAATAAAGAAAACGAAGGACAATAAGGTCAGGGCGTGACGGGATCATTGTTATTCTAAATTCCACGACGCATATAACGCCCTCACCCGCTCTCCTTTCGAAAAGCTGACCACGACTCCATTTTGTTGCTTCCAGCCTACAGACAGAGACTAAAACAAGAAGCTCCCGTGCTCAGGTCTGTTCAACGCTGATCCGACCAATCTGATTCCACGCTTCAAGATTGCTTCGATCACGTGGATTGGGATATGTTCCGCATTGCGTCCAACAACAACTTTGACAAATACGCTGATTCGATGAGCGAGTTCATTAGAAAGTGCATCAGCGATGTTATACCCACAGCAATGAATAAAACATTCCCAAACCAGAACCCGTGAATTGATGGCAGCATTCGCGCAAAACTGAATGCGCGAACCACTGCTTTTAACCAGGGCAAGGTGACCGGAAACATGACAGAATACAAACAATATAGCTATTCCCTCCGCAAGGCAATCAAACAAGCTAAGTGTCAGTATAGAGACAAAGAGTTGCAATTCAACAGCTAAGACACAAGAGGTATGTGGCAGGGTCTACAGTCAATCACGGATTACAAAAAGAAAACCAGCCCCGTCGCGGACCAGGATGTCTTGCTCCCAGACAGACTAAATAACTTTTTTGCTCGCTTTGAGGACAATACAGTGCCACTGACACGGCCCGCTACCAGAACCTGTGGGCTCTCCTTCACTGCAGCCGTGAGGAAAACATTTAAACGTGTTAACCCTCGCAAGGCTGTGGGCCACCATGGGCCACCATTGTTCCTGTTCCCAAGAAAGCTAAGGTAACTGAGCTAAACGACAACCGCCCCGTAGCACTCACTTCCGTCATCATGAAGTGCTTTGTCAAGGACCATATCACTTCCCCCCTACCTGACACCCTAGACCAACTCCAATTTGCTTACCTCCCCAATAGGTCCATAGACGACGCAATCGCAACCACACAGCACACTGTCCTAACCCATCTGGACAAGAGGAATACCTATGTGAGAATGCTGTTCATCGACTACAGCTCAGCATTTAACACCATAGCACCCTCCAAACTCGTCATCAAGCTCGAGACCCTGGGTCTCGACCACGCCCTGTGCAACTGGGTACTGGACTTCCTGACGGGCCGCCCCCCCGGGTGGTGAGGGTAGGTAACAACATCTCCACCTCACTGGTCCTCAACACTGAGACCCCACAAGGGTGCGTTCTGAGCCCTCTCCTGTACTCCCTGTTCACCCACGACTGCGTGGCCATGTGTAACCGGTGCTATACTGCACCGCTGTAACTCTGCGTTGTGTGTGGTTGATTGAGACTATAGAAGTGGACTTTGGAGATCAGGTAGTTTTAATCAAGCAGAACTCATTCTCTGCATCCTGCATCTACATCCAAAAGGAAAGAAAACATTTGTAGAGCACATATGTTTCTGCGAATCGTCGCCTCTTTCTCCCTCAGTGCATCAAAATTATTTTAGAATACAAAAATTAATACAGTCTCTCCTTACATAACATACATAACATATTTTACATAGATAAAACCACATACCTGCATCTAAAAGGAAATAAAACATTTGTAGAGCACATATGTTCTGAGAATCGTTGCCTCTTTCTACAACAGATGCACAATAGGAGGGACTGGGATCATTCGAGGAGCTAGCCATCGTTCACACATACAATAGCCTGCTAATACCTTAGCTAGCTATTAACCACATGTTGAATTCAGAATGTTGATATCATCCTAAAAAGTACAATTACAAGTGCATCTTAACAATACCATCCACTTATGAGTAACCTCTAAATATACATCATTATTCATGAACAAAACACTGTGTGAATGACATTGTACTTAAAATAATCAAACTTTTCTGAAGACAGAAGAAGCGTGCCTACCTCTCTCAGTGCTTCAAAATGATTTGAGCACGAGCACGCAGGGCAAAACGTAAGTACACACTCCCCTTCTCCCAGGATGCAGGCATGCATATTAATGAATCAACACGACATATTAATATATGAACCTGGTGAAATTCACATAATACTTTAACAACTGTTACACATGCAACCCTCCAACTCAATCATCAAGTTTGCGGACGTCACTACAGTGGTAGGCTTAATTACCAACAACGACGAGACGGCCTAAAGGGAAGAGGTGAGGGCCCTCGGAGTTTGGTGTCGGGAAAATAACCTCACACTCAATGTCAACAAAACAAAGGAGATGATTGTGGACTTCAAGAACCAGCAGAGGGAGCACCCCCCTATCCACATCGACAGGACAGTAGTGGAGAGGGTAGTAAGTTTTATGTTCCTCGGCGTACACATCACGGACAAACTGAATTGATCCACCCACACAGACAGCGTTGTCTTTAACCTCAGGAGGCGCCTCTTTAACCTCAGGAGGCTGAAGAAATTTGGCTTGTCACCAAAAGCACTCACAAACTTGTGTAACCCAGATGCACAATCGAGAACATCCTGTCGGGCTGTATCATCGCCTGGTACGGCAACTGCTCCGCCCACAACCGTAAGGCTCTCCAGAGTGTAGTGAGGTCTGCACAACGCATCACTGGGGGCAAACTACCTGCCCTCCAAGACACCTACACCACCCGATGTCACAGGAAGGCCATAAAGATCATCAAGGACAACACCACCCGATGTCACAGGAAGGCCATAAAGATCATCAAGGACAACAAACACCCGAGCCACTGCCTGTTCACCCGCTATCATCCTGAAGGCTAGGTCAGTACAGGTGCATCAAAGCAGGGACCGAGAGACTGAAAAACAGCTTCTATCTCAAGGCCATCAGACTGTTAAACAGCCACCACTAACATTGAGTTGCTGCTGCCAACATACTGACTCAACTCCAGCCACTTTAATAATGGAAATGGATGGAGATTGATGTACAAAACGTATCACTAGCCACTTAATATAATGTTTACACACCCTACATTACTCATCACAGATGTATATGTATATACTGTACTCTATCATCTACTGCATCTTGCCATCTTTATGTAATACATGTATCACTAGCCACAAACTATGCCTCTTTATGTTTATATACCCTACATTACTCATCTCATATGTATATACTGAACTCTATATCATCTACTGCATCATGCCTATGCCGTTCTGTACCATCACTCATTCATATATCTTTATGTACATATTATTTATCCCTTTACACTTGTGTGTATGAACTAGTCATTGTAAAATTGTTAGGTTAGATGTTGGTTATTACTGCATTGTTGGAACTAGAAGCACAAGCATTTCGCTACACAAGCATTAACATCTGATAACCATGTGTATGTGACAAATACATTTGATTTGATTTGATTTTGATTTGATTTGATGATGATGAGTGTGTGACCCTCGGGCAGAAAACTAAAAACACACAGTGACAATGAGAATCAGCCCTATTTTCTCCGCTACTCCGACTCTGTCAATTACTCAGGATTAAGAGCAGGAATCAGAGAGGAAAGATGTTCTACTTCCTGAGTAAGTGGCTCTATAGCTGACAGGGTTTTCAGTCACTGTTCAAAATGGAGTCTAAGAGCATCTTTCCCATCTTTCCCAGCAGGTAAAGCTTTACATTCCTTTGCTGTAGGCTACGATACTGTGTGTTAGAGAGTAGATGCCTAGATGCTGGACCGGCGCCAGCGGGTCCATTTGCAGGGAGATTAGAGAAGCATTGCTGCAGAGTGTACTGTAGCAGGAGAATATTTGTGATGGAGAACTGTTACGCAAGCAGATGGCAGACTTCCTCATAGAACCAGACATCGAACAGAGGGCAAACAGAACTGTTCCAGACTGCCGGACCACTCTGGGTCGAGACGACCACAGTTTTTTCAGATAACCGTATTGACTTAGGTGTTAGCGGAGTAACAGTGTCATTATCGAGGACACACTGGATCAAAGTGCGGTGTTAGATTATTCCATTATTAGGGGCTGTTTTTCCACTAGCTTGAGATGATGAAGAGAAATGAGTTGGTGAGGCACACCTGAATAAGCGTTTCTCTTCCATGTGTTGTCAGCTGTCCGAAGCTCCTCTGATGTTGAAAGCTTCTCTGCACCTAACTGACAACAGGTTAGCTCAGACCAATATTTCAGGTGCTACAGTAGTGGAGGCAAGTTGTAGGTGTTGTTTTGTCAACCATTTAATGACATTACTAGTATGTGGGTTTCTCAATATGCATACTACCATGCTCCACACTCTCATGTTCCTAGTGCATTCTCCAAGGACCTACTTTCTTGTGAGGAAGAGAGTGTGAAGAACGCATAAAACATTACATTTGAGAAGCACTCACACTCCCCCTACTGTATTACCTCACACTGCACCTCTCCATTCACGGGACCTCCTTCCAGCAAGGACATTGGCAACAATAGAGACGGAACAAGATATACACAAAGCAAACATTTTACTTCATAATTTTCAGCTAGCTACAGTTTAAGTCGGAAGTTTACATACACCTTCGCCAAATACATTTCAACTCAGTTTTTCACAATTCCTGACATTTAATCCCAGTAGAAATTCCCTGTTTTAGGTCAGTTAGGGTCACCACTTTATTTTAAGAATGTAAAATAAACCAGAATAATAGTAGGAGAATGATCTATTTCAGCTTGTATGTCTTTCATAACATTCCCAGTGGGTCATAGTATTTGGTAGCATTGCCTTTAAATTGTTTAACTTGGGTCAAATGTTCCGGGTAGCCTTCCACAAGCTTCCCGCAATAAGTTGGGTGAATTTTGGCCCATTCCTCCTGACAGAGCTGGTGTAACTGAGTCAGGTTTGTAGGCCTCCTTGTTCGCACATGCTTTTTTGTTCTGCCCACAAATTTTCTGTAGGATTGAGGTCAGGGCTTTGTGATGGCCACTCAAATGCATTGACTTTGTTGTCCTTAAGCCATTTTGCCACAACTCTGGAAGTATGCTTGTGGTCATGGTCCATTTGGAAGACCTATTTGAGACCAAGCTTTAACTTCCTGACTGATGTCTTGAGATGTTGCTTCAATATATACACACAATGTTCTATTTTGTGAAGTGCAGCAGTCCCTCCTGCAGCAATGCACCCCCACAACATGATGCTGCCACCCCCATGCTTCACTGTTGGGATGGTGTTCTTCGGATTGCAAGGCTTCCCTTTTTTCCTCCAAACATAACGATGGTCATTATGGCAAAACGTTCTACTTTTGTTTCAAAAGACCAGAGGACATTACTCCAGAAAGTATCTTCAATGTCCCCATGTGCAGTTGCAAACCGCAGTCTGGCTTTTTTACGGCGGTTTGGGAGCAGTGACTTCTTCCTTGCTGAGAGGCCTTTCAGGTTATGTCAATATATGACTATATTTACTGTGGATATAGGTACTTTTGTACCTGTTTCCTCCAGCATCTTCACAAGGTCCTTTGCTGTTGTTCTGGGATTGACTTGCACTTTTCGCACCAAAGTATGTTCATCTCTAGGAGACAGAACGCGTCTCCTTCCTGAGTGGTATGACGACTGCGATCATGGGTGTAGCGTCTGACAGAGAGAGGGATTATGGGTGTAGCGTCAGACAGAGAGAGGGATCATGGGTGTAGCGTCAGACAGAGAGAGGGATCACGGGTGTAGCGTCAGACAGAGATGGATCATGGGTGTAGCGTCAGACAGAGAGAGGGATCATGGGTGTAGCTGTAGACAGAGAGAGGGATCATGGGTGCAGCTGTAGACAGAGAGGGATCATGGGTGTAGTGTCAGACAGAGAGAGGGATCATGGGTGTAGTGTCAGACAGAGAGGGATCATGTGTGTAGCGTCAGACAGAGAGAGGGATCATGGGTGTAGTGTCAGACAGAGAGGGATCATGGGTGTAGCATCAGACAGAGAGAGGGATCATGGGTGTAGTGTCAGACAGAGAGGGATCATGGGTGTAGTGTCAGACAGAGAGGGATCATGGGTGTAGCGTCAGACAGAGAGAGGGATCAAGGGTGTAGCGTCAGACAGAGAGAGGGATCATGGGTGTAGTGTCAGACAGAGAGGGAACATGGGTGTAGCGTCAGACAGAGAGGGAACATGGGTGTAGTGTCAGACAGAGAGGGAACATGGGTGTAGTGTCAGACAGAGAGGGAACATGGGTGTAGTGTCAGACAGAGAGGGAACATGGGTGTAGCGTCAGACAGAGAGAGGGATCATGGGTGCAGCTGAAGACAGAGAGAAGGATCATGGGTGTAGCTGTAGACAGAGAGAGGGATCAAGGGTGTAGCGTCAGACAGAGAGGGATCATGGGTGTAGCATCAGACAGAGAGGGATCATGGGTGTAGCTGTAGACAGAGAGAGGGATCAAGGGTGTAACTGTAGAGAGAGAGAGAGGGATCATGGGTGCAGCTGTAGACAGAGAGAGGGATCAAGGGTGTAACTGTAGAGAGAGAGAGAGGGATCATGGGTGCAGCTGTAGACAGAGAGAGGGATCAAGGGTGTAACTGTAGAGAGAGAGAGAGGGATCATGGGTGCAGCTGTAGACAGAGAGATGGATCATGGGTGTAGCATCAGACAGAGAGAGGGATCATGGGTGTAGCATCAGACAGAGAGGGATCATGGGTGTAGCTGTAGACAGAGAGAGGGATCATGGGTGTAGCGTCTGACAGAGAGAGGGATCATGGGTGTAGCGTCTGACAGAGAGAGGGATCATGGGTGTAGCGTCAGACAGAGAGAGGGATCATGGGTGTAGCGTCAGACAGAGAGGGATCATGGGTGTAGCGTCAGACAGAGAGAGGGATCATGGGTGTAGCTGTAGACAGAGAGAGGGATCATGGGTGCAGCTGTAGACAGAGAGAGGGATCATGGGTGTAGTGTCAGACAGAGAGGGATCATGGGTGTAGCGTCAGACAGAGAGAGGGATCAAGGGTGTAATTGTAGAGAGAGAGGGATCATGGGTGTAGCTGTAGACAGAGAGAGGGATCAAGGGTGTAATTGTAGAGAGAGAGGGATCATGGGTGTAACTGTAGAGAGAGAGAGGGATCATGGGTCCAGCTGTAGACAGAGAGAGGGATCAAGGGTGTAATTGTAGAGAGAGAGAGGGATCATGGGTGTGACTGTAGAGAGAGAGAGGGATCATGGGTCCAGCTGTAGACAGAGAGAGGGATCAAGGGTGTAATTGTAGAGAGAGAGAGGGATCATGGGTGTAACTGTAGAGAGAGAGAGGGATCATGGGTGTATTGTCAGACAGAGAGGGATCATGGGTGTAGCATCAGACAGAGAGAGGGATCATGGGTGCAGCTGTAGACAGAGAGAGGGATCATGGGTGCAGCTGTAGACAGAGAGAGGGATCATGGGTGCAGCTGTAGACAGAGAGAGGGATCATGGGTGTGACTGTAGAGAGAGAGAGGGATCATGGGTACAGCTGTAGACAGAGAGAGGGATCAAGGGTATAACTTTAGACAGAGAGAGGGATCATGGGTGCAGCTGTAGACAGAGAGAGGGATCATGGGTGTAGCGTCAGACAGAGAGAGGGATCATGGGTGTAGTGTCAGACAGAGAGGGATCATGGGTGTAGCGTCAGACAGAGAGGGATCATGGGTGCAGCTGAAGACAGAGAGAGGGATGATGGGTGTAGCTGTAGACAGAGAGAGGGATCAAGGGTGCAGCTGTAGACAGAGAGCGGGATCATGGGTCCAGCTGTAGACAGAGAGAGGGATCATGGGTGCAGCTGTAGACAGAGAGAGGGATCATGGGTGCAGCTGTAGACAGAGAGAGGGATCAAGGGTGTAGCGTCAGACAGAGAGAGGGATCATGGGTGTAGCGTCAGACAGAGAGAGGGATCATGGGTGTAGCATCAGACAGAGAGAGGGATCATGGGTGCATCTGAAGACAGAGAGATTGATCATGGGTGTAGCTGTAGACAGAGAGAGGGATCAAGGTTGTAACTCTAGAGAGAGAGAGGGATAATGGGTGTAATTGTAGAGAGAGAGAGAGGGATCATGGGTGTATTGTCAGACAGAGAGGGATCATGGGTGTAGCATCAGACAGAGAGAGGGATCATGGGTACAGCTGTAGACAGAGAGAGGGATCATGGGTGCAGCTGTAGACAGAGAGAGGGATCATGGGTGCAGCTGTAGACAGAGAGAGGGATCATGGGTGTAGCGTCAGACAGAGAGAGGGATCATGGGTGTAGCGTCAGACAGAGAGGGATCATGGGTGTAGCGTCAGACAGAGAGGGATCATGGGTGTAGCGTCATACAGAGAGAGGGATCATGGGTGTAGCATCAGACAGAGAGAGGGATCATGGGTGTAGTGTCAGACAGAGAGGGATCATGGGTGTAGCGTCAGACAGAGAGAGTGATCATGGGTGTAGTGTCAGACAGAGAGGGATCATGGGTGTAGTGTCAGACAGAGAGAGGGATCATGGGTGTAGTGTCAGACAGAGAGGGATCATGGGTGTAGCGTCACACATAGAGAGGGATCATGGGTGTAGCGTCAGACAGAGAGAGGGATCATGGGTGCAGCTGAAGACAGAGAGAGGGATGATGTGTTACGGTGAGTGAATGAGGACCCAAAAGCGAACTAACTTAAACAGAGCTTCTTTAATAACCAAACATAGGTAGGCTCAGATAGACCGGCAGATTCCGACAGGACAGGACAAGGTTACAGCAAACATGACGATAGTCTGGCTCAGGCATGAAACACAACAAACAAGAATCCGACAAGGACAGGAACAAAAACAGAGAGAGATATAGGGGACTAATCAGAGGGAAAAGGGGAACAGGTGGGAGAAGGGGTGACGAGGTAGTCAAGAGGAGACAAGGAACAGCTGGGGGAAAGCGGGGGAGAAAAGGTAACCTAATACGACCAACAGAGGGAGACAGGGTGAAAGGAAAGGACAGAGAGACACAACATGACAATACATGACAGTACCCCCCCACTCACCGAGCGCCTCCTGGCGCACTCGAGGAGGAAACCTGGCGGCAACGGAGGAAATCCTCGATCAGCGCACGGTCCAGCACGTCCCGAGAGGGAACCCAACTCCTCTCCTCAGGACCGTACCCCTCCCAATCAACGAGGTACTGGTGACCACGGCCCCGAGGACGCATGTCCAAAATCCTGCGGACCCTGTAGATGGGTGCGCCCTCGACAAGGATTGGGGGGGGGGGGGGAAGACGAGCGGGGGCGCGAAGAACGGGCTTAATACAGGAGACATGGAAGACCGGGTGGACGCGACAAAGGTATCGCGGAAGAAGAAGTCGAACTGCGACAGGATTAATGACCCGAGAAATACGGAACGGACCAATGAACCGCGGGGTCAACTTGCGAGAAGCCGTCTTAAGGGGAAGGTTCTGAGTGGAGAGCCAAACTCTCTGACCGCGACAATATCTAGGACTCTTAGTTCTACGCTTATTAGCAGCCCTCACAGTCTGCGTCCTATAACGGCAAAGTGCAGACCTGACCCTCTTCCAGGTGCGCTCGCAACGTTGGACAAAAGCCTGAGCGGAGGGGACGCTGGACTCGGCGAACTGAGATGAGAACAGCGGAGGCTGGTACCCGAGGCTACTCTGAAAAGGAGATAGCCCGGTCGCAGACGAAGGAAGCGAGTTGTGGGCGTATTCTGCCCAGGGGAGCTGTTCTGACCAAGACGCAGGGTTGCGAAAAGAAAGACTGCGTAAGATGCGACCAATAGTCCGATTGGCCCGTTCTGCTTGACCGTTAGACTGGGGGTGAAAGCCGGAAGAGAGACTGACGGAAGCCCCAATCAAACGGCAAAACTCCCTCCAAAATTGAGACGTGAATTGCGGACCTCTGTCCGAAACGACGTCTGACGGAAGGCCATGAATTCTGAAAACATTCTCGATGATGATTTGTGCCGTCTCTTTAGCAGAAGGAAGCTTAGCAAGGGGAATGAAATGAGCCGCCTTAGAGAACCTATCGACAACCGTAAGAATAACAGTCTTCCCCGCTGACGAAGGCAGTCCGGTGACAAAATCTAAGGCGATGTGAGACCACGGTCGAGAGGGAATGGGAAGCGGCCTGAGACGGCCGGCAGGAGGGGAGTTACCGGACTTAGTCTGCGCGCAGACCGAACAAGCAGCCACGAAACGACGCGTGTCATGCTCCCGGGTGGGCCACCAAAAACGCTGGCGAATGGAAGCAAGCGTACCCCGAACGCCAGGGTGGCCGGCTAACTTGGCAGAGTGAGCCCACTGAAGAACGGCCAGACGAGTAGGAACGGGAACGAAAAGAAGGTTCCTAGGACAAGCGCGCGGCGACGGAGTGTGAGTGAGCGCTTGCTTTACCTGCCTCTCAATTCCCCAGACAGTCAACCCGACAACACGCCCCTCAGGGAGAATCCCCTCGGGGTCAGTGGAGGCTACTGAAGAACTGAAGAGACGAGATAAAGCATCAGGCTTGGTGTTCTTAGAGCCCGGACGATAAGAAATCACGAACTCGAAACGAGCGAAAAACAGCGCCCAACGCGCCTGACGCGCATTAAGTCGTTTGGCAGAACGGATGTACTCAAGGTTCCTATGGTCAGTCCAAACGACAAAAGGAACGGTCGCCCCCTCCAACCACTGTCGCCATTCGCCTAGGGCTAACCGGATGGCGAGCAGTTCGCGGTTTCCCACATCATAGTTACGTTCCGACGGCGACAGGCGATGAGAAAAATACGCGCATGGGTGGACCTTGTCGTCAGAGAGGGAGCGCTGAGAAAGAATGGCTCCCACGCCCACCTCTGACGCGTCAACCTCGACAACGAACTGTCTAGAGACGTCAGGTGTAACAAGGATAGGAGCGGATGTAAAACGATTCTTGAGGAGATCAAAAGCTCCCTGGGCGGAAACGGACCACTTAAAGCACGTCTTGACAGAAGTAAGGGCTGTGAGAGGAGCTGCCACCTGACCGAAATTACGGATGAAACGACGATAGAAGTTCGCGAAGCCGAGAAAGCGCTGCAGCTCGACGCGTGACTTAGGGGCGGGCCAATCAATGACAGCTTGGACCTTAGCGGGATCCATCTTAATGCCTTCAGCGGAAATAACAGAACCGAGAAATGTGACGGAGGAGGCATGAAAAGTGCACTTCTCAGCCTTCACAAAAAGACAATTCTCTAAAAGGCGCTGGAGGACACGTCGAACGTGCTGAAGATGAATCTGGAGTGACGGTGAAAAAATCAGGATATCGTCAAGGTAAACGAAAACAAAGATGTTCAGCATGTCTCTCAGGACATCATTGACTAATGCCTGAAAGACAGCTGGAGCGTTAGCGAGGCCGGAAGGAAGAACCCGGTATTCAAAGTGCCCTAACGGAGTGTTAAACGCCGTCTTCCACTCGTCCCCCTCCCTGATGCGCACGAGATGGTAAGCGTTACGAAGGTCCAACTTAGTGAAAAACCTGGCTCCCTGCAGGATCTCGAAGGCTGAAGACATAAGAGGAAGCGGATAACGATTCTTAACTGTTATGTCATTCAGCCCTCGATAATCTATGCAGGGGCGCAGAGACCCGTCCTTCTTCTTGACAAAAAAAACCCCCGCTCCGGCGGGAGAGGAGGAGGGGACTATGGTACCGGCGTCAAGAGCTACAGACAAATAATCCTCGAGAGCCTTACGTTCGGGAGCCGACAGAGAGTATAGCCTACCCCGGGGGGGAGTGGTTCCCGGAAGGAGATCAATACTACAATCATACGACCGGTGTGGAGGAAGAGAGGTGGCCCTGGACCGACTGAACACCGTGCGCAGATCGTGATATTCCTCCGGCACCCCTGTCAAATCACCAGGCTCCTCCTGTGAAGAAGAGACAGAGGAAACAGGAGGGATAGCAGACATTAAACATTTCACATGACAAGAGACGTTCCAGGAGAGGATAGAATTACTAGACCAATTAATGGAAGGATTATGACAAACTAGCCAGGGATGGCCCAAAACAACAGGTGTAAAAGGTGAACGAAAAATCAAAAAAGAAATGGTTTCGCTATGATTACCAGAAACAGTGAGGGTTAAAGGTAGCGTCTCACGCTGAATCCTGGGGAGAGGACTACCATCCAGGGCGAACAAGGCCGTGGACTCCCTTAACTGTCTGAGAGGAATGTCATGTTCCCGAGCCCAGGTCTCGTCCATAAAACAGCCCTCCGCCCCAGAGTCTATTAAGGCACTGCAGGAAGCTGACGAACCGGTCCAGCGTAGATGGACCGACAAGGTAGTGCAGGATCTTGAAGGAGAGACAGGAGTAGTAGCGCTCACCAGTAGCCCTCCGCTTACTGATGAGCTCTGGCTTTTACTGGACATGAAGTGACAAAATGACCAGCAGAACCGCAATAGAGACAGAGGCGGTTGGTGATTCTCCGTTCCCTCTCCTTAGTCGAGATGCGGATACCTCCCAGCTGCATAGGCTCAGCTCCCGAGCCGGCAGAGGAAGATGGTAGTGATGCGGAGAGGGGGGCAACGGAGAACGCGAGCTCCTTTCCACGAGCTCGGTGACGAAGATCAACCCGTCGCTCAATGCGAATAGCGAGTTCAATCAGGGAATCCACGCTGGAAGGGACCTCCCGGGAGAGAATCTCATCCTTTACCTCTGCGCGGAGACCCTCCAGAAAACGAGCGAGCAAAGCCGGCTCGTTCCAGCCACTGGAGGCAGCAAGAGTGCGAAACTCAATAGAGTAGTCTGTTATGGATCGATTACCTTGACATAGGGAAGACAGGGCCCTGGAAGCCTCCTCCCCAAAAACAGATCGATCAAAAACCTGTATCATCTCCTCCTTAAAGTCCTGATACTGGTTAGTACACTCAGCCCTTGCCTCCCAGATTGCCGTGCCCCACTCACGAGCCCGTCCAATAAGGAGAGATATGACGTAGGCGACACGAGCAGTGCTCCTGGAGTAAGTGTTGGGCTGGAGAGAAAACACAATATCACACTGGGTGAGGAACGAGCGGCATTCAGTGGGCTCCCCAGAGTAACACGGCGGGTTATTGATTCTGGGCTCCGGAGATTCGAAAGCCCTGGAAGTGGCCGGTGGATCGAGGCGGAGATGGTGAACCTGTTCTGTGAGGTTGGAGACTTGGGTGGCCAGGGTCTCAACGGCATGTCGAGCAGCAGACAATTCCTGCTCGTGTCTGCCTAGCATCGCTCCCTGGATCTCGACGGCTGAGTGGAGAGGATCCGAAGTCGCTGGGTCCATTCTTGGTCGGATTCTTCTGTTACGGTGAGTGAATGAGGACCCAAAAGACAACTAACTTAAACAGAGCTTCTTTAATAACCAAACATAGGTAGGCTCAGATAGACCGGCAGATTCCGACAGGACAGGACAAGGTTACAGCAAACATGACGATAGTCTGGCTCAGGCATGAAACACAACAAACAAGAATCCGACAAGGACAGGAACAAAAACAGAGAGAGATATAGGGGACTAATCAGAGGGAAAAGGGGAACAGGTGGGAGAAGGGGTGACGAGGTAGTCAAGAGGAGACAAGGAACAGCTGGGGGAAAGCGGGGGAGAAAAGGTAACCTAATACGACCAACAGAGGGAGACAGGGTGAAAGGAAAGGACAGAGAGACACAACATGACAATACATGACATGATGGGTGTAGCTGTAGACAGAGAGAGGGATCAAGGGTGTAATTGTAGAGAGAGAGAGGGATCATGGGTGTAACTGTAGAGAGAGAGAGGGATCATGGGTACAGCTGTAGACAGAGAGAGGGATCAAGGGTGTAACTTTAGACAGAGAGAGGGATCATGGGTGCAGCTGTAGACAGAGAGAGGGATCATGGGTGTAGCGTCAGACAGAGAGAGGGATCATGGGTGTAGCATCAGACAGAGAGAGGGATCATGGGTGCAGCTGAAGACAGAGAGAGGGATGATGGGTGTAGCTGTAGACAGAGAGAGGGATCAAGGGTGCAGCTGTAGACAGAGAGCGGGATCATGGGTGCAGCTGTGGACAGAGAGAGGGATCATGGGTGTAGCGTCAGACAGAGAGAGGGATCATGGGTGTAGCGTCAGACAGAGAGAGGGATCATGGGTGCAGCTGTAGACAGAGATAGGGATCATGGGTGTAGCGTCTGACAGAGAGAGGGATCATGGGTGTAGCGTCTGACAGAGAGAGGGATCATGGGTGTAGCGTCAGACAGAGAGAGGGATCATGGGTTTAGCGTCGGACAGAGAGAGGGATCATGGGTGTAGCGTCAGACAGAGAGGGACCATGGGTGTAGCGTCAGACAGAGAGAGGGATCATGGGTGTAGCTGTAGACAGAGAGAGGGATCATGGGTGCAGCTGTAGACAGATAGAGGGATCATGGGTGTAGTGTCAGACAGAGAGGGATCATGGGTGTAGTGTCAGACAGAGAGGGATCATGGGTGTAGCGTCAGACAGAGAGAGGGATCATGGGTGTAGCATCAGACAGAGAGAGGGATCATGGGTGTTGTGTCAGACAGAGAGGGATCACGGGTGTAGCGTCAGACAGAGAGACGGATCATGGGTGTAGTGTCAGACATAGAGAGGGATCATGGGTGTAGTGTCAGACATAGAGAGGGATCATGGGTTTAGCGTCAGACAGAGAGAGGGATCATGGGTGCAGCTGTAGACAGAGAGAGGGATCAAGGGTGTAACTATAGACAGAGAGAGGGATCATGGGTGCAGCTGTAGACAGAGAGAGGGATCATGGGTGTAGCTGTAGACAGAGAGAGGGATCAAGGGTGTAATTGTAGAGAGAGAGAGGGATCATGGGTGTAACTGTAGAGAGAGAGAGGGATCATGGGTACAGCTGTAGACAGAGAGAGGGATCAAGGGTGTAACTTTAGACAGAGAGAGGGATCATGGGTGCAGCTGTAGACAGAGAGAGGGATCATGGGTGTAGCGTCAGACAGAGAGAGGGATCATGGGTGTAGTGTCAGACAGAGAAGGATCATGGGTGTAGCGTCAGACAGAGAGAGGGATCATGGGTGCAGCTGAAGACAGAGAGAGGGATGATGGTTGCAGCTGTAGACAGAGAGCGGGATCATGGGTCCAGCTGTAGACAGAGAGAGGGATCATGGGTGCAGCTGTAGACAGAGAGAGGGATCATGGGTGTAGCGTCAGACAGAGAGAGGGATCATGGGTGTAGCGTCAGACAGAGAGCGGGACCATGGGTGTAGCTTCAGACAGAGAGAGGGATCATGGGTGCATCTGAAGACAGAGAGAGGGATGATGGGTGTAGCTGTAGACAGAGAGAGGGATCAAGGGTGCAGCTGTAGACAGAGAGCGGGATCATGGGTCCAGCTGTAGACAGAGAGAGGGATCATGGGTGCAGCTGTAGACAGAGAGAGGGATCATGGGTGCAGCTGTAGACAGAGAGAGGGATCATGGGTGTGACTGTAGAGAGAGAGAGGGATCATGGGTACAGCTGTAGACAGAGAGAGGGATCAAGGGTGCAACTTTAGACAGAGAGAGGGATCATGGGTGCAGCTGTAGACAGAGAGAGGGATCATGGGTGTAGCGTCAGACAGAGAGAGGGATCATGGGTGTAGTGTCAGACAGAGAGGGATCATGGGTGTAGCGTCAGACAGAGAGAGGGATCATGGGTGCAGCTGAAGACAGAGAGAGGGATGATGGGTGTAGCTGTAGACAGAGAGAGGGATCAAGGGTGCAGCTGTAGACAGAGAGCGGGATCATGGGTCCAGCTGTAGACAGAGAGAGGGATCATGGGTGCAGCTGTAGACAGAGAGAGGGATCATGGGTGCAGCTGTAGACAGAGAGAGGGATCATGGGTGTAGCGTCAGACAGAGAGAGGGATCATGGGTGTAGCGTCAGACAGAGAGAGGGATCATGGGTGTAGCATCAGACAGAGAGAGGGATCATGGGTGTAGCGTCAGACAGAGAGGGATCATGGGTGCAGCTGTAGACAGAGAGAGGGATCATGGGTGTAGCGTCAGACAGAGAGAGGGATCATGGGTGTAGCTTCAGACAGAGAGAGGGATCATGGGTGTAGCTTCAGACTGAGAGAGGGATCATGGGTGCATCTGAAGACAGAGAGATTGATCATGGGTGTAGCTGTAGACAGAGAGAGGGATCAAGGTTGTAACTCTAGAGAGAGAGAGGGATCATGGGTGTAACTGTAGAGAGAGAGAGGGATCACGGGTGTATTGTCAGACAGAGAGGGATCATGGGTGTAGCGTCACACATAGAGAGGGATCATGGGTGTAGCATCAGACAGAGAGAGGGATCATGGGTACAGCTGTAGACAGAGAGAGGGATCATGGGTGCAGCTGTAGACAGAGAGAGGGATCATGGGTGTAGCGTCAGACAGAGAGAGGGATCATGGGTGTAGCATCAGACAGAGAGAGGGATCATGGGTACAGCTGTAGACAGAGAGAGGGATCATGGGTGCAGCTGTAGACAGAGAGAGGGATCATGGGTGCAGCTGTAGACAGAGAGAGGGATCATGGGTGTAGCGTCAGACAGAGAGAGGGATCATGGGTGTAGCGTCAGACAGAGAGGGATCATGGGTGTAGCGTCAGACAGAGAGGGATCATGGGTGTAGCGTCATACAGAGAGAGGGATCATGGGTGTAGCGTCAGACAGAGAGAGGGATCATGGGTGTAGTGTCAGACAGAGAGAGGGATCATGGGTGTAGTGTCAGACAGAGAGAGGGATCATGGGTGTAGTGTCAGACAGAGAGGGATCATGGGTGTAGCGTCAGACAGAGAGAGGGATCATGGGTGTAGTGTCAGACAGAGAGAGGGATCATGGGTGTAGTGTCAGACAGAGAGAGGGATCATGGGTGTAGTGTCAGACAGAGAGGGATCATGGGTGTAGCGTCACACATAGAGAGGGATCATGGGTGTAGCGTCAGACAGAGAGAGGGATCATGGGTGTAGTGTCAGACAGAGAGAGGGATCATGGGTGTAGTGTCAGACAGAGAGGGATCATGGGTGTAGCGTCACACATAGAGAGGGATCATGGGTGCAGCTGAAGACAGAGAGAGGGATGATGGGTGTAGCTGTAGACAGAGAGAGGGATCAAGGGTGTAATAGTAGAGAGAGAGAGGGATCATGGGTGTAACTGTAGAGAGAGAGAGGAATCATGGGTACAGCTGTAGACAGAGAGAGGGATCAAGGGTGTAACTTTAGACAGAGAGAGGGATCATGGGTGCAGCTGTAGACAGAGAGAGGGATCATGGGTGTAGCGTCAGACAGAGAGAGGGATCATGGGTGTAGCTTCAGACAGAGAGAGGGATCATGGGTGCAGCTGAAGACAGAGAGAGGGATGATGGGTGTAGCTGTAGACAGAGAGAGGGATCAAGGGTGCAGCTGTAGACAGAGAGCGGGATCATGGGTGCAGCTGTAGACAGAGAGAGGGATCATGGGTGTAGCGTCAGACAGAGAGAGGGATCATGGGTGTAGCGTCAGACAGAGAGAGGGATCATGGGTGTAGCGTCAGACAGAGAGAGGGATCATGGGTGTAGCATCACACAGAGAGAGGGATCATGGGTGCATCTGAAGACAGAGAGATTGATCATGGGTGTAGCTGTAGACAGAGAGAGGGATCAAGGGTGTAACTGTAGAGAGAGAGAGGGATCATGGGTGTAACTATAGAGAGAGAGAGGGATCATGGGTGTATTGTCAGACAGAGAGGGATCATGGGTGTAGCATCAGACAGAGAGAGGGATCATGGGTACAGCTGTAGACAGAGAGAGGGATCATGGGTGCAGCTGTAGACAGAGATAGGGATCATGGGTGTAGCGTCTGACAGAGAGAGGGATCATGGGTGTAGCGTCTGACAGAGAGAGGGATCATGGGTGTAGCGTCAGACAGAGAGAGGGATCATGGGTTTAGCGTCGGACAGAGAGAGGGATCATGGGTGTAGCGTCAGACAGAGAGGGACCATGGGTGTAGCGTCACACAGAGAGAGGGATCATGGGTGTAGCTGTAGACAGAGAGAGGGATCATGGGTGCAGCTGTAGACAGATAGAGGGATCATGGGTGTAACTGTAGAGAGAGAGAGAGGGATCATGGGTGTAGTGTCAGACAGAGAGGGATCATGGGTGCAGCTGTAGACAGAGAGAGGGATCATGGGTGTAGCGTCAGACAAAGAGAGGGATCATGGGTGCAGCTGTAGACAGAGAGAGGGATCATGGGTGTAGTGTCAGACAGAGAGGGATCATGGGTGTAGCGTCAGACAGAGAGAGGGATCATGGGTGTAGTGTCAGACAGAGAGAGGGATCATGGGTGCAGCTGTAGACAGAGAGAGGGATCATGGGTGTAGTGTCAGACAGAGAGAGGGATCATGGGTGCAGCTGTAGACAGAGAGAGGGATCATGGGTGTAGTGTCAGACAGAGAGAGGGATCATGGGTGTAGCGTCAGACAGAGAGAGGGATCATGGGTGTAGTGTCAGACAGAGAGAGGGATCATGGGTGTAGTGTCAGACAGAGAGAGGGATCATGGGTGTAGTGTCAGACAGAGAGGGATCATGGGTGTAGCGTCAGACAGAGAGAGGGATCATGGGTGTAGCATCAGACAGAGAGAGGGATCATGGGTGTAGTGTCAGACAGAGAGGGATCATGGGTGTAGCGTCAGACAGAGAGAGGGATCATGGGTGTAGTGTCAGACATAGAGAGGGATCATGGGTGTAGCGTCAGACAGAGAGAGGGATCATGGGTGAAGCTGAAGACAGAAAGAAGGATCATGGGTGTAGCTGTAGACAGAGAGAGGGATCAAGGGTGTAGCTGTAGACAGAGAGAGGGATCAAGGGTGTAATTGTAGAGAGAGAGAGGGATCATGGGTGTAACTGTAGAGAGAGAGAGGGATCATGGGTACAGCTGTAGACAGAGAGAGGGATCAAGGGTGTAACTTTAGACAGAGAGAGGGATCATGGGTGCAGCTGTAGACAGAGAGAGGGATCATGGGTGTAGCGTCAGACAGAGAGAGGGATCATGGGTGTAGTGTCAGACAGAGAGGGATCATGGGTGTAGCGTCAGACAGAGAGAGGGATCATGGGTGCAGCTGAAGACAGAGAGAGGGATCAAGGGTGTAACTGTAGACAGAGAGAGGGATCATGGGTGCAGCTGTAGACAGAGAGCGGGATCATGGGTCCAGCTGTAGACAGAGAGAGGGATCATGGGTGCAGCTGTAGACAGGGAGAGGGATCATGGGTGTAGCGTCAGACAGAGAGAGGGATCATGGGTGTAGCGTCAGACAGAGAGAGGGATCATGGGTGCAGCTGTAGACAGAGAGAGGGATCATGGGTGTAGCGTCAGACAGAGAGAGGGATCATGGGTGTAGCGTCAGACAGAGAGAGGGATCATGGGTGCAGCTGTAGACAGAGAGAGGGATCATGGGTGTAGCGTCAGACAGAGAGAGGGATCATGGGTGTAGCGTCAGACAGAGAGAGGGATCATGGGTGTAGCATCAGACAGAGAGAGGGATCATGGGTGTAGCGTCAGACAGAGAGAGGGATCATGGGTGAAGCTGAAGACAGAAAGAAGGATCATGGGTGTAGCTGTAGACAGAGAGAGGGATCAAGGGTGTAATTGTAGAGAGAGAGAGGGATCATGGGTGTAACTGTAGAGAGAGAGAGGGATCATGGGTACAGCTGTAGACAGAGAGAGGGATCAAGGGTGTAACTTTAGACAGAGAGAGGGATCATGGGTGCAGCTGTAGACAGAGAGAGGGATCATGGGTGTAGCGTCAGACAGAGAGAGGGATCATGGGTGTAGTGTCAGACAGAGAGGGATCATGGGTGTAGCGTCAGACAGAGAGAGGGATCATGGGTGCAGCTGAAGACAGAGAGAGGGATGATGGGTGTAGCTGTAGACAGAGAGAGGGATCAAGGGTGTAACTGTAGACAAGAGAGAGGGATCATGGGTGCAGCTGTAGACAGAGAGCGGGATCATGGGTCCAGCTGTAGACAGAGAGAGGGATCATGGGTGCAGCTGTAGACAGAGAGAGGGATCATGGGTGCAGCTGTAGACAGAGAGAGGGATCATGGGTGTAGCTGAAGACAGAGAGAGGGATCAAGGGTGTATCTGTAGACAAGAGAGAGGGATCATGGGTGCAGCTGTAGACAGAGAGAGGGATCATGGGTGTAGCTGAAGACAGAGAGAGGGATCAAGGGTGTAACTGTAGACAAGAGAGAGGGATCATGGGTGCAGCTGTAGACAGAGAGCGGGATCATGGGTCCAGCTGTAGACAGAGAGAGGGATCATGGGTGCAGCTGTAGACAGAGAGAGGGATCATGGGTGCAGCTGTAGACAGAGAGAGGGATCATGGGTGCAGCTGTAGACAGAGAGAGGGATCATGGGTGTAGCGTCAGACAGAGAGAGGGATCATGGGTGTAGTGTCAGACAGAGAGGGATCATGCGTGTAGCATCAGACAGAGAGAGGGATCATGGGTACAGCTGTAGACAGAGAGAGGGCTCATGGGTGCAGCTGTAGACAGAGAGAGGGATCATGGGTGCAGCTGTAGACAGAGAGAGGGATCATGGGTGTAGCGTCAGACAGAGAGAGGGATCATGGGTGTAGCGTCAGACAGAGAGAGGGATCATGGGTGTAGCGTCAGACAGAGAGAGGGATCATGGGTGTAGCATCAGACAGAGAGAGGGATCATGGGTGCATCTGAAGACAGAGAGAGGCATCATGGGTGTAGCTATAGACAGAGAGAGGGATGATGGGTGTAGCTGTAGAGAGAGAGAGAGGGATCATGGGTGTGACTGTAGAGAGAGAGAGGGATCATGGGTGCAGCTGTAGACAGAGAGCGGGATCATGGGTCCAGCTGTAGACAGAGAGAGGGATCATGGGTGCAGCTGTAGACAGAGAGAGGGATCATGGGTGTAGCGTCAGACAGAGAGAGGGATCATGGGTGTAGCGTCAGACAGAGAGAGGGATCATGGGTGTAGCTTCAGACAGAGAGAGGGATCATGGGTGCATCTGAAGACAGAGAGAGGGATCATGGGTGTAGCTGTAGACAGAGAGGGATCATGCGTACAGCTGTAGACAGAGAGAGGGCTCATGGGTGCAGCTGTAGACAGAGAGAGGGATCATGGGTGCAGCTGTAGACAGAGAGAGGGATCATTGGTGTAGCGTCAGACAGAGAGAGGGATCATGGGTGTAGCGTCAGACAGAGAGAGGGATCATGGGTGTAGCGTCAGACAGAGAGAGGGATCATGGGTGTAGCATCAGACAGAGAGAGGGATCATGGGTGCATCTGAAGACAGAGATAGGCATCATGGGTGTAGCTATAGACAGAGAGAGGGATGATGGGTGTAGCTGTAGAGAGAGAGAGGGATCATGGGTGTGACTGTAGAGAGAGAGAGATCATGGGTGTAGCGTCAGACAGAGAGAGGGATCATGGGTGTAGCATCAGACAGAGAGAGGGATCATGGGTGCAGCTGTAGACAGAGAGAGGGATCATGGGTTTAGTGTCAGACAGAGAGAGGGATCATGGGTGTAGCGTCAGACAGAGAGAGGGATCATGGGTGCAGCTGTAGACAGAGAGAGGGATCATGGGTGTAGCGTCAGACAGAGAGAGGGATCATGGGTGTAGCGTCAAGGATCATGGGTGTAGCGCCTGGGACATATAAACATGTTGTTGGTTTTTGTGTAGCCTGGGACATACACATAGTACTCTTTCCATCCCATAGTCTGTTCTTGACATTGGCATTATGAAGAGACCTTTAGTGCCATGTCTTGTGGGGTATTCATGGGTGTCTGAGGTGTGTGCTAGTATTTCAAACAGACACCTCAGTACATTCAGCATGTCAACACTTCTTACTAAAACAAGTAGTGAAGTCAGTCCCTCCTCCACTTTGAGCCATGAAAGCTCCACTTTGAGCCATGCATATTATTAATGTACATTTAAGGGACAGCTGTGTTGCCCTGTTCTGACGCAATTGTAATTTTCCAAGGTCCATCTTTGTGGCCCTTGACCACACGACTGAACAGTAGTAGTCCAGGTGTGACAAAACAAGAGTCTATAGGACCGCCCTTGTTGATAGTGTTGTCAAAAAGAAAGAGCAGCGCTTTATTATGGACAAACTTCTCTCCATTTTAGCTACTTTGTATCAATATGTTTTGACCATGACAATCCAGGGTAACTCAAAGCAGTTTAGTCACCTCAACTGGCTCAATTTCCACATTATGTTTTACAAGATTTAGTTGAGATTTAGGTTTTAGTGAGTGATTTGTCCCAAATACAAATAATTAGGACTAACTTATTCCTTGCCACCCATTCTGAAACTAACTGCAGCTCTTTGTTAAGTGTTGCGGTGATTTCACTCCATGTAGTAGCTCTAAAAATGTTCTAAAAATGGCGGCGGAAGAAATGGCAGCAGTTTTACGGGCGCCCAACCAATTGTGCTATTATGTGGGGTTTTTTTCGCATTATTTGTAACTTATTTTGTACATAATGTTTCTGCCACCGTAACTTACGGCAAAAAAGAGCTTCTGGATATCAGGACAGCGATCCCTCACCTCGGATTAGATAAAGATTTTTTGTTCAACAAACAAGACGCACAAGACATTCTCCAAACACCCGGCACGGAAAAGGCGAGTGGGAAAGCTGCCGTTACCGTCAATACTGCTCGCCAACGTGCAATCATTGGACAATAAACTAGACGAGGTACGATCACGAATATTCTACTAACAGGACATCAAAAACTGTGGTATCCTATGTTTCACGTAATCGTGGCTGAATGATGACATAGATATTCAGCTAGCGGGATACACGCTGCACCGGCAAGGTAGAACAGCACATTCTGGTAAGACGAGGGGGGGCAGTCTGTGCACATTTGTAAACAAAAGCTGGTGCACGAAATCTAAGGAAGTCTCTAGATTTTGCTCGCCTGAAGTACAGTATATTGTGATAAATTGCAGGTCACACTACTTGCCTAGAGAGTTTTCAGCTATACTTTTCGTGGCTGTTTATTTACCACCACAGACAGATGATGGCACTAAGACCACACTCAGTCAGCTATATAAGGAAATCATCTAACAGGAAACCACTCACCCAGAGGCGACGCTCCTAGTGACCGTAGACTTTAATGCATGGAAACTTAAATCAGTTCTACCAAATTTCCATCAACATGTTAAATGTGCAACCAGAGGGAAAAAAAATTCTAGATCGCCTGTACTCCACACACAGAGACGCGTACAAAGCTCTCCCTCGCCTTCCATTTGGTAAATCGGACCACAACTCTATCCTCCTGATTCCTGCTTACAAGATAAAATTAAAGCAGGAAGCACCAGTGACTCGGTCTATAAAAAAGTGGTCAGATGAAGCAGATGCTTATCTACAGGACTGTTTTGCACAGACTGGAATATGTTCCGGCATTCTTCTGATGGCATTGAAGAGTACACCACATAAGTCACTGGCTTTATCAATAAGTGCATCGAGGACGTCGTCCCCACAGTGACTATACGTACATACCCCAACCAGAAGCGTATATGTACATACCCCAACCACAACCATGGATTACAGGCAACATTCGCACTGAGCTAAAGGGTAGAGCTGCCGCTTTCAAGGTGCGGGACTAACCCGGAAGCTTACAATAAATCCTGCCTTGCCCTGCGATGAACAATCAAACAGGCAAAGCGTCAATACAGGGCTAAGATTGAATCATACTACACCGGTTCCGACGCTAGTCTTATGTGGCAGGGCTTGCAAATTATTACAGACGACAAAGGGAAGGACAGCTGTGAGCTGTCCAGTGTGACGAGCTAAATCACTTCCATGCTCGCTTCGAGGCAAGCAACGCTTAGGCATGCATGAGAGGATCAGCTATTCCGGACGACTGTGTGATCACGCTCTCCATAGCCAATGTGAGTAAGACCTTTAAACAGGTCAGCATACACAAGGCTGCGGGGCCAGACGAATTACCAGGACGTGTGCTCCGGGCATGTGCTGACCAACTGGCAGGTGTCTTCACTGACATTTTCAACATGTCCCTGATTAAGTCTGTAATACCAACATGTTTCAAGCAGACCACCATAGACCCTGTGCCCAAGAACACAAAGGCAACCTGCCTAAATGACTACAGACCCACATCCGTAGCCATGAAGTGCTTTCAAAGGTTGGTAATGGCTCACCTCAGTACCATTATCCCAGAAACCTTAGACCCACACCAACTTGCACAGATACACAGATGATACACAGATGATACACAGATGATGCAATCTATATTGCACTCCACACTGCCCTCAACGTAACCAAGACTAAGGAGATGATTGTGGACTACAGGAAAAGGAGGACCGAGCACGCCCCCATTCTCATCGACCGCGCTGTAGGGGAGCAGGTTGAGAGCTTCAAGTTCCTTGGTGTCCACATCAACAGCAAACTAGAATGGTCCAAACACACCAAGACAGTCGTGAAGAGGGCACGACAAAGCCTATTCCCCCTCAGGAAACTAAAAAGATTTGGCATGGGCCCTGAGATCCTCAAAAGTTCTACAGCTGCAACATCGAGAGCATGGTTGCATCACTGCCTGGTACGGCAATTTCTCGGCCTCTGACCGCAAGGCACTACATAGGGTAGTGCGTACGGCCCAGTACATCACTGGGGCTTAGCTGCCTGCCATCCAGGATCTCTATACCAGGCGTGTCAGAGGAAGGCCCAAAAACTTGTCAAAGACCCCAGCCACCCCTGTCATAGACTGTTCTCTCTACTACCGCATGGCAAGCGGTACCGGAGTGCCAAGTCTAGGACAAAAAAGGCTTCTCAACAGTTTTTACCGCCAAGCCATAAGACTCCTGAACAGGTAATCAAATGGCTACCCAGACTATTTGCAATGTGTTCCCCCCCAACCCCTATTTTACTCTGCTACTCTCTGTTTATCATATATGCATAGTCACTTTAACTATACATTCATGTACATACTACCTCAATTGGGCCGACCAACCAGTGAACCTGCACATTGGCTAACCGGAATATCTGCATTGTGTCCCACCCACCACACGCCAACCCCTCTTTTACGCTACTGCTACTCTCTGTTCATCATATATGCATAGTCACTTTAACCATATCTACATGTACATACTACATCAATCAGCCTGACTAACCGGTGTCTGTATGTAGCCTCGCTACTTTTATAGCCTCGCTACTGTATATAGCCTTCTTTTTATTGTTGTTTTATTTCTTTACCTAAATATTGTTCACCTAATACCTTTTTTGCACTTTCGGTTAGAGCCTGTAAGTAAGCATTTCACTGTAAGGTCACTGTAACACCTGTTGAATTCAGCGCACGTGACAAATTAACTTTGATTTGATTTGAGCTGAGGTGTACAGTGTTGAGTCATCCACATACATCGACACACTGGCTTTACTCAAGGCATGTCATTAGTAAAGATTGAAAAAAGTAAGGGGCCTAGACAGCTGACCTGGGGAATTCTTGATTCTAACTGGATTATTATGTTGGAGAGGCTTCCGCTAAAGAACACCCTCTGTGTTCTGTTAGACAGGTAACTCTTTATCCACAATATAGCAGGGGCGGTGTGAAGCCATAACACATACGTTTTTCCATCAGCAGACTATGTTCCATAATGTCAAAAGCCGAACTTAAGTAACAAAACAGCCCCCAAAATACAGTGCCTTGCGAAAGTATTCGGCCCCCTTGAACTTTGCGATCTTTTGCCACACTTCAGGCTTCAAACATAAAGATATAAAACTGTATTTTTTTGTGAAGAATCAACAACAAGTGGGACACAATCATGAAGTGGAACGACATTTATTGGATATTTCAAACTTTTTTAACAAATCAAAAACTGAAAAATTGGGCGTGCAAAATTATTCAGCCCCTTTACTTTCAGTGCAGCAAACTCTCTCCAGAAGTTCAGTGAGGATCTCTGAATGATCCAATGTTGACCTAAATGACTAATGATGATGAATACAATCCACCTGTGTGTAATCAAGTCTCCGTATAAATGCACCTGCACTGTGATAGTCTCAGAGGTCCGTTAAAAGCGCAGAGAGCATCATGAAGAACAAGGAACACACCAGGCAGGTCCGAGATACTGTTGTGAAGAAGTTTAAAGCCGGATTTGGATACAAAAAGATTTCCCAAGCTTTAAACAGCCCAAGGAGCACTGTGCAAGCGATAATATTGAAATGGAAGAAGTATCAGACCACTGCAAATCTACCAAGACCTGGCCGTCCCTCTAAACTTTCAGCTCATACAAGGAGAAGACTGATCAAAGATGCAGCCAAGAGGCCCATGATCACTCTGGATGAACTGCAGAGATCTACAGCTGAGGTGGGAGACTCTGTCCATAGGACAACAATCAGTCGTATATTGCACAAATCTGGCCTTTATGGAAGAGTGGCAAGAAGAAAGCCATTTCTTAAAGATATCCATAAAAAGTATCGGTTAAAGTTTGCCACAAGCCACCTGGGAGACACACCAAACATGTGGAAGAAGGTGCTCTGGTCAGATGAAACCAAAATTGAACTTTTTGGCAACAATGCAAAACGTTATGTTTGGCGTAAAAGCAACACAGCTGAACACACCATCCCCAGAGTCAAACATGGTGGTGGCAGCATCATGGTTTGGCCTGCTTTTCTTCAGCAGGGACAGGGAAGATGGTTAAAATTGATGGGAATATGGATGGAGCAAATACAGGACCATTCTGGAAGAAAACCTGATGGAGTCTGCAAAAGACCTGAGACTGGGACGGAGATTTGTCTTCCAACAAGACAATGATCCAAAACATAAAGCAAAATCTACAATGGAATGGTTCAAAAATAAACATATACAGGTGTTAGAATGGCCAAGTCAAAGTCCAGACCTGAATCCAATCGAGAATCTGTGGAAAGAACTGAAAATTGCTGTTCACAAATGCTCTCCATCCAACCTCACTGAGCTCGAGCTGTTTTGCAAGGAGGAATGGGAAAAAATGTCAGTCTCTCGATGTGCAAAACTGATAGAGACAAACCCCAAGCGACTTACAGCTGTAATCGCAGCAAAAGGTGGCGCTACAAAGTATTAACTTCAGGGGGCTGAATAATTTTGCACGCCCAATTTTTCAGTTTTTGATTTGTTAAAAAAGTTTGAAATATCCAATAAATGTCGTTCCACTTCATGATTGTGTCCCACTTGTTGTTGATTCTTCACAAAAAAATACAGTTTTATATCTTTATGTTTGAAGCCTGAAATGTGGCAAAAGGTCGCAAAGTTCAAGGGGGCCGAATACTTTCGCAAGGCACTGTATTTCCATCATCAATTTCTCTCAGCCAATCATCAGTCATTTGTGTAAGTAACGTGTCTCTCTATGGGCTGAAGTGGTAAAGGCCAAATTAAATATATTGTTTTTATACCTGAAGGGATCCTACATTTAAAATAGCTAAATGACCCATGGTATGACCATCTTAAAACGGCTTAGAATTTTACCCAATGCCACTGACATCCAGCAATTTGAAGAGGTAAGGGTAGAGGTGGACTTCTAACGCTTACAGTAACATCAGTCATGTTTTTGTATGACCCCATGAGATGTATTACGCCTTTTGTTTTCATTGGTTGTGGCTCCCATTAGGCAACCCGATTGGGGAGCTGAGTGAGGGAGTGAAATATAGCTATGACATTTTCTAAACCCCAATGTTAAGTGGGAATCAGAACTGGGCTGTTACAAAACCAAATGGGGTCCTTCTCTGGCTGTTATAAATCTTGCAGTCTGATCTGCTGTGAAATTCTGTCATTCTTTTCACTCGGGCGAATGTCTGTCTCCAAATGGAAGCCAGGCATATAAACTCTCTGCTATGTTAAGCTAAATGTAATCATATAACAAATGAAAAACGGATCAGTTAGACACAGCAGGAAGGGAGATGTACTCTATGATCTGCAGGACTGGTCAGATCCATGTAAAATGGCCTGAGAATGTACTTAATGTAAGTAAGCATATGTTTGGTTGTGTGTGTGTGTGTGCTTGTGCATGCTTCCTTTGTCTGTGTGTGTCCCTGCGTGTCAGTGTTTGTGTGTTAGATGTTGTGATAATTTGTCAGGATTCAGATGCACCTTTCCTCACACACCCACGTAATACAATACCATGTGATGTGAAGAGTTTGGCCCTGGAATACATAGGGAATACCACTAATGACTGGTGATGTCATCCCCAGTGGAACAGACTGAACGCACGCACGCGCGCACACACACACACACACACACACACACACACACACACACACACACACACACACACACACACACACACACACACACACACACACAGAGACCAATATCTCACTGCACTTACTGAACTTAAAAAATAATGTCAATGACAACTCTGATTATGGGATGGATGGACTGAAATAGTAACCTGTGGTATTACAACATCTAGAGGAGTGGTTTTCAAACCTTTTCAGTGGGGAACCCATTTATTTAGCCAGTATTTCTGAGGACCCTAGAATTTCTGGTGATCCAACTCCAAATCTAATGACACAACCTTAAAATTGGTCAACCATTTTTCTTTCTCAAAAAACATTTGTATGTTGTCCCATACAATAATCAGTATTTTTTTTTATTGTTTGTCATTGACCCCTACCCAAAAAGGTGTTTGACCCCAACTTTGACTACCACTGATCTAGAGTATTGCAGAGGCAAGCAATGATGCTTCAAGCATATAGATGTATCCTCAAGGGAAAACTAGACTGTTTTTCTTATGCACTTATGTCTGAAAATTGATTTTTTTTGTTGTTGTTGCTTGTGCTACTGAGTGTATCATTCTTAAAACACAGTAAGCAAATCACCATAAGCCTCTCTGTCTGCCACGTCTCAGTGGTGTGTGTGTGTATCCTGGCCAATGTGGACTCTGGTTTGTGCCATCTGGTCCACAGACATGCTCCAGTGGTAGTATTTCCAGCCTGACAAACCCAGAGTCTGGACACGTGTTTGCCTTGGAACCCTGCATCCATTTGGCATGTGTTGTTTTTGTTTGGAACTCTCACATCATGCATTCCAAATGGTGCCTTATTCACTATATAGTGCACTGCCTTTTACCAGGACACATGTAGGGCTCTGGTAAAATGTAGTGCACTATATAGGGAACAGACACAATTTGGGATGCATCCATACTCCCAGTCTGTATTAGATAGAACGATGCGGTCCCACCTGCCTTGGGGGAAACCAACCCATGGTTACCTTGGTTACCCCATTGGGTCACAGCAAAAACCTTTTTCAAATGCAATTTTCTTGTTGTCTGCTTCTTTTAGTCAATAACAAAATTACATTTAAGAAAAGTCCAACATGTCTAAAGATAACTTTCAACAGTGCCTGCTCTCAGGTGTTCTCACTACTTAAACGTAATACGATAGGTTTTCCCTCATGCCCCTTTTCATGATGGTGCTAGCAGCCAAGTGAGTGAGTGTTAGCTAGCTACCGACCGGATGTCCAGAGGGGGAGGAGGGACCTCAAGCACCTCACCTTCAAGCACCTCACCTTCCTGAAGGGGACCAGCCACCACCGGCCTGAGGAGAGAAACATGAAACGAGGGGTTAATACGATAATACCTAGGAAGTTGTAACCTGTAACACACCTCGTTTATTCTCCTCAGGACTTTAAATGGCCCCACACACTGCGGCCCCAGCTTTCGGCAGGGCAGACGGAGGGGCAGGTTTCGGGTCGAGAGTTGGACCCGGTCCCCCGGTGCGAACACGGGGGCCTCACTGCGGTGCTGGTCAGCGCTCCTCTTCTGCCGCCCCCCCGCCAATCTCAGCGACTCCTGGATGGCTTTCCAGGTGTCCTTTGAGCGCTGTACCCATTCCTCTACCGTAGGAGCCTCAGTCTGGCTCTGATGCCATGGGGCCAGGACCGGCTGGTAACCCAACACACACAAACCGGGACATGTTCGTTGAGGAGTGGCGGATGGAGTTCTGAGCCAGCTCAGCCCAAGGAACATATCTCGCCCACTCACCTGGCCGGTCCCGGGAATATGACCTCAGAAACCTGCCCACATCCTGGTTTACGCGCTCCACCTGCCCATTACTCTCGGGGTGAAAACCCGAGGTCAAGCTGACTGAGACCCCAAGTCTCTCTATAAATGCCCTCCAAACTCTGGACTGGAATTGGGGGTCCCGATCAGAAACAATGTCCTCAGGCACCCCATAGTGCCAGACGACATGCGTAAACAGGGCCTCCGCAGTGTGCAGGGCCGTGGGGAGACAGGGCAGCGGGATGAGACGGCAGGACTTAGAAAACCGATCCACAACGACCAGGATCGTAGTACTTCCCTGGGACGGGGGAAGGTCAGTAAGAATGTCCACCGATAAGTGTGTCCACAGCCGTTGTAGAACGGGGAGGGGCTATAACTTCCCTCTAGGCAAGTGTCGAGGAGCCTTGCTTTGAGCTCACACCGAGCAGGAGGAGACATAAAATCTCACATCCTCGGCCAATGTGGGCCACCAGTATCTTCCCCTAAGACTCTGCACTGTCCTCTTGATGCCAGGATGACCCGAGGAGGGTAGAGTATGAGCCCAACGTATTAGTTTATCACGGACCCCCCTCAGCACGTACTGAGCACCTGCTGGACACTGAGGGGGGGGGGGGGGGGCTCTAACCGTGATGCCCTCTCTATCTCCGCGTCCACCTCCCATACTACCGGTGCCACGAGACATGAAGGTGGAATGATGGGGGTCGTCTCAACGGACCGCTCCTCGGTATCATTGAGGCGGGACAGTGCGTTGGCTTTGGTGTTTTGGGAGCCTGGCCGGTACGAGATGGTGAAACGAAACCTGGTAACAAACATGGCCCATCTAGCCTGACGCGGATTTAGTCTCCTCGCTGCCCAGATATACTCGAGATTGCGATGGTCAGTCCAGATGTGAAAAGGGTGTTTAGCCCCCTCAAGCCAATGTCTCCACACCTTCAGATCCTTGACTACAGCTAACAACTCCCGGTCCCCCACGTCATAGTTTCGCTCCGCAAGACCGAGCTTCCTCGAAAAGAAGGCACAAGGGCGGAGCTTTGGTGGCATTCCCGAGTGCTGGGACAGCACGTCCCTGACCCCAGCCTCGGACACGTCCACCTCCACTATGAACGCTAAAGAGGGTTCCGGATGCGCCAACACGGGTGCATTGGTGAACAGCTCCTTCAGACGACTGAAAGCTCTGCCCGCCTCTGCTGACCAACGCAAGTGCACCGGTCCTCCCTTCAGCAGTGAGGTAATGGGAGCAGCCACCTGATCAAAACCCCGGATAAACCTCCGGTAGTAATTGGCAAACCCTAAAAACCACAGCACCTCTTTCACCATGGTCGGAGTCTGCCAATTACGCACGGCTGTAATGTGGTCACACTCCATCACCACCCCGGAGGTGGAAATACGATAACCTAGGAAGGAAACGGCCTGTTTGAAGAACACACATTTCTCGGCCTTGCAATACAGGTCATGCTCCAGCAGTCGTCCAAGTACCTTATGGACCAGAGACACGTGCGCCGCGCGTGTGGCAGAATAGATCAAGATGTCATCGACCTGCCCGAGCAGGTCTCGGAGAATCTCATCTACGAAGGATTGGAAGACGGCTGGAGCATTCTTCAACCCATATGGCATGACGCGGTACTCATAATGGCCAGATGTAGTACTAAATGCGGTTTTCCACTCATCTCCTCCCCGGATACGCACCAGATTATATGCACTCCTCAGGTCCAGTTTTGTGAAGAGGCACGCCCCTTGAAATGATTCCACCGCCATAGCGATGAGAGGTAGTGGGTAACTAAACCCCACTGTGATAGAATTTAGACCTCGATAATCAATGCACGGACGCAGACCTCCCTCCTTCTTCTTCACAAAAAAAGAAGCTTGATGAGATGGGTGATGCGGAGGGCCGAATGTACCCTTGTCCCAGCAATTCAGCAACATATGTCTCCATAGCTACTGTCTCCTCCTGGTACAATGGATACACGTGACTCCTAGGAAGTACAGCGTTCTCCAGGTGGTCTATCGCGCAGTCCCCTCGACGATGGGGTGGTAATTGGGTCGCCTTCTTTTTACTGAAGGCGATAGCCAAATCGGCATATTCAACAACAGGAAACAACAGGGCCTGTTCCGGACGCCCACGGGAAGCCAGCAGGTTGTCAAGACAAATGGACATGTCTATAAGTTAATCCAAACTGAGGGTGGTGTCCCGACACGCTAGTTCCCTGCGGACGTCCTCCCTGAGGCTACAGTGGTAGTGGTCTATCAACGCCCTGTCATTCCACCCCGCTCCTGCGGCCAAGGTCCTGAACTCCAGGGCAAAGTCCTGCACGCTCCTCTTCTCCTGTCGCAGGTGGAACAGCCGTTCACCACCCTCTGGTGGGTGATCAAACACGGCTCGTTATCGGCGGGTGAACTCGGGGTAATGATCCCTCGCCGAGTCTGGGCCATTCTACACTGCGTTCGCCCACTCCAGGGCTCGTCCCGTCAGACTGGAGACGAGGACGCTCACGCTCTCCTCCACGGAGGGAGTAGGACGGGCAGTCGCAAGGTATAGTTCTAGTTGGAGGAGGAACCCCTGACACCCAGCCGCCATCCCATCATACTCCCTAGGGAGCGCCAGACGCAGAGCCTCGGAGTCGGATGCTGTAGCAGGGGTAGGAGGTGCTGGTGGAGGGGGTGCTGGAGATGAGGTGGGAAGGCCACTCCTCTCCCATCGGTCCATATGTGTAACTTAGTCTTGGACATTACCCCTAAATATACTACCATAGATTGGTTAGAGCCTGTAAGTAAGCATTTCACTGTAAGGTTGTACCCGTTGTCTTCAGCGCATGTGACAAATAAACGTTTTTTTTAAAAGTAGGTTATACTAAACAGCTGTTGCAGAAGAGACAGTAGCAGAGGGATGGAGGTGTGGATTCATCCAATATATCTGGTATATCTGGTGTTCTATCAATCTATATATATCGCCTCTGTGGTGTGTTCTATCAATCTATATATATCGCCTATGTGGTGTGTTCTATCAATCTATATATATCTCCTCTGTGGTGTGTTGTATCAATCTATATATATCGCCTCTGTGGTGTGTTCTATCAATCTATATATATCTCCTCTGTGGTGTGTTCTAGCAATCTCTAGATATCTCCTCTGTGGTGTGTTCAATCAATATATATATATACACATATATATATATATATATATATCTCTTCTGTGGTGTGCTCAATCAATATATAGATATCTCCCCTGTGGTGTGTTCAATCAATCCATATAAATCTGTTTGATTATGGGCTTGAGATGAGCCAGCTCAGTTCCACAGGCACCCCTCCGGATGGGGCATGTTATGTCCATAACACAATATGAGAGTTGATCTGAACTGCAGTGATCTTGACAGCATGAAGATGAAGAGGAAGACATGGTAGTTGGTAGCCGGCTTGATTTAGGGCTGCCAACCCTTTTTAAACATTGTCTGTTTGAGCTGTAGACTTTTGAGTTGATTAACCGGGGCTGAGCTAGAGCAGTGTTTGTGAGATAAGGGCACATCCCGAAGGGTCCCGGGGCCTGGGGCTGAGTCTTTCTTTTACAAAAGGTCTGTATAGACAGAATGGTTATAGCTCCAAAATAGTCAAATGTATCTATTAAAAGCTGAGACTGTCACAAACACCCACGTGTAACATGTTTTGCTCTATGATGCTCACAAGCTACACAAGTGTCGTTAGAAGGTAAGTGGTTCGTCTACATAGAAGATCGTAGGAAATCGTAGGACATAGTGTCTATAATACTGTAATAAGCTTAAATAGTTGCTGTCACAAACTACAAACTTCACAAAACTGTCACTGACTAGTTGAATATTCATTTCCCTCTGAGCAAACAATTCATGTGCTTACAGAATTTATATAAATTCATTTTTATCAGGTTTTTTCTCTGGGGACCTTCTTTTTTTAAATGGCATGTGTCAATAACACATGAATAGAACTGATTATGTCAAATTTGTATTCTACTTGTAAATGTGTATTCTACTTAGATGTCCTGAAAAGAAAATGGTTAAACACTTAATTGTGAGGCTAAATATAAGGGACGGGTACGCAGATAAATGAAAGTCAGATAAATGAAAGGCTGATTTTTGCCGAGGTCTCAAGACTCACAGGGTTTTAAGGATTACTTAATGCATTAACTCCATATGAACTGTCACATTACGTGTGTAGACAATGCAAAGAAAAACTCCAGGGAAATGATTCAAGACAACCATGAAGAGTCTCATCCACCTCTACCTGCACCAGGAGGACAAGTAGAAATTAATGTTTGGATTTCATATGCATGAACTGAATCTCACTTCCACTGCGCCATTTAAGGTAAAATAGCTGCAGAACGGCAGTTATTCAATATCCAGTGCTTCTTCCTTCACTTTTATACCATTCTGCATTCTACTGACCTACTTGTCTGTAGATCTGTAGGCTAAGCAGCTCAGAATGATGGTCCCACTCCTACGCTCTTGGCTGCATCAATGGTCTTTGCACTACAGCCTCATCCTTCTATTCCTGCAGTAATAGTCAGAGTTCAATTGAGAAAACTGTGTCAGTTACATAACACTTTGACTGCAGGGGTCCTGCTTGTTTGTGTGGGATGGCACAGTGTTGATTGGCGCTGGAAGGGTGTACTTTCCCTGCTGTGACGACTGCCTTCGAGGTTTGGCCATTTTGGATTTGGCAAGTCTGTTCTTTTAAAAAGCCTGTTTGTGACTAAGCAGAAAATATATGTGTAAAAGGAGTCAACTGACAAAAAATGTCCTTTCTGCGCCAAACTAGTAACACACCCTCCCTAAATCTACAGTGTCTGTGGCAGAGAAAGACAAAGGTTCAGGAATAATCCTATATATACTGTGGGAGCTTAGCTTTTCACTCAGAATTTAGTGTTTAAATTGCTGTTTTTCCTGTGTTTTGTATCATATTGTACAACAGCTGATGAAACTAACACTGTAAAAGTGTGAATAAATGTGATCAGTGATATTCCCTGATAGTTGCTAGTTAAAAATACTATCTACGTAGGACTTTCTAATCAGCAGGTTTGCATGGGCGGCAGTTTCGGCTTTCCATGGTGACATCACCATGCGGTAAATTGGTTAAGAGATGGGTTAGTGACAACGTTTCACGCTTTGCTGAGGCAGAAGCCCTTGAGTTGTTGTGATTCCGGATGACCAGATAGCTACCAAAAATGATAACAAACCGTATTGTGTGGATTCTCTCAAGCTCTCACAGTCTCACTTCAGAATTAGATGTTCATCCATGTTTCTCAAACGTCACATGTCAAAGTTGTTCCCAATGTCACATTTCAACATTTTTAAGGTTCAGTTAAGGCATTAATTCCCGATAACAGAAATACTCATACTCAGTACTCATCATAAACGCCAGATAACAGAAATACTCATACTCAATACTCATCATAAACGCCAGATAACAGAAATACTCATACTCAATACTCATCATAAACGCCAGATAACAGAAATACTCATCATAAACTTTGACTAAAGATACATGTTCTACATATAATTAAAGATACACTGGTTCTTAATGCAACCGCTGTGTCAGATTTTTTTTAAACATTAGGAAATTTGCCTACCATGCAGCGCTCAGACGTAAATATATTTCTCCGCCATGTTGGAGTCAACAGAAATACGAAATTACATCATAAATATTCCCTTACCTTTGATGATCTTTCATCAGAATGCAGTGCAAGGAGTCCTAGTTCCACAATAAATCGTTGTTTTGTTCCATAATGTCCAATAGTAGTGTCCAATTAGCTGCATTTCCTAGCACTTTCAGCTCACGTGCCCAAAAGCTGACGCTGGTCCAGGAGAACTCGGACGAAAACTTCAAAAAGATATATTCCAGGTCAAATAAACTGGTCAAACTAAGTAGAGAATCAATCTTCAGAATGTTATTTTCATATATATCCAATAACGTTCCAACCGGATCATACGTTTTCATCTGCAGCCAAATGGAACGACGGTGACATCAGCAGACAAATGCACCACAGGGAAATTGCATTCTGCCAGGACAGTGACTATTTCCCCTCCCATTCGGTCAAAGTTCACACCAGAAGCTCCATTCCACGTTCTACTGAATGAGGACATCTAGTGGAAGGTGTAGGAAGATCCATATCTTATTTGGAAGTGAATAGGCGATGACTTGAAATTAGACATGTATTCAGAATTTCACTTCCTGTTTGGAAGATTGTCTGCCCTATGAGTTCTGTTATACTCACAGACATAATTCAAACAGTTTTAGAAACTTCAGAGTGTTTTCAATCCAATAGTAATGATAATATGCATATATTAGCAATCTAGGACAGAGTAGGATGCAGTTCACTATGGACACGCAATTCATCCAAAGTGAAAATACTGCCCCCTATCCACAACAAGTTTTAACTAGGCAAGTAGGTTGAGAACAAATTCTTAATTTACAACGAGGGCCTAAAGTTTGGGATAGGTTTAAAACAAAAATGGCAAATACTGCTTCCTGTTACTGGATTTAAACATGTAACCTTTGGCACCAGCGGCAGGTGCCTATCCTCCATAACCAACGCAAACTGAAACCTATTTGAAGGTAACAGTACTCACTGTTGCCCCTAGTGGCCGGTTTCTATGTCATCACCTGACATCCTCAGACATGGAGGGATGTCGAATACGGACTTGTATCATGGGTGACCTGGCTGTTTTAATCAATAGCTAATTTGATAACTGCTTGTATAGACGTGCTTCTACAGTATATGGCTCAGTAGTGGGAGACAAAGGTATAACAGCTAAATGTGGGGAAAGTGGGGAAAGTATAGCTGCAACTCTCACTTTTAAGATTGACTCCTTTTGCTTTCACAAGATAGCAATTTCAGCCAACCTATTGTATCCCACACATGCACGCATACTGTGTACACACACAAACACACACACACACACGCGCACACACACACACACACACAGACACATTCCTTCAGGAGAGTGGCTGCTGCATAGCTGCCGTAATTGTATTAGATTGTATGACGGATTGAGGAGTGAGCTTGACTAGCTTGAGTGAATGAGGAACAATGTGATTAGTAGCGATCTGTTCTGGGAAACGGAAGGGCTGGCTCCCAGGCTTTTCCCAGGCTGTTATCCAGGTGGCTGTGATGCTAACACTGGGACCCAGCTTTGGACGGGTGACCTAGTGATACACTTTGTCCTGTCCTGTTTTAAACACTGACCTCTGAGTCTCAAGGCATGTCACCTCTTCCCTTCTGTGGACATCGATGTCACATCAGGTTTGTCTATTCCACAGCCCAGGGAACAAAGACAGGGAGTTATTTGAATGTTCTATTTACAGTATTGTAAATAATTCAGAAAGTAACCTATACATATCATACATGCAATGTACATACAATACACTCCATTGCCTGCAACTTTGTGCAGGCAAAAAAACTAAGATAATTATTGTATTAATCCTATTATAGCCATTTTCGGTTAGTGAACATATGGAATATTAATCCGACTCTAGATCCAGTTTCATCATTTTGAGCTTTATCTGTAAATCCTCATCATGGTTATTAAACAGCAGCACAAAGGATTACAATGATCATATTACAATAATATTAAACCATAAATAACATGATCATTTCTAGATAACAATATAAAAATGATGGAAAACATTCAAAATATGTGAAAATATGTGAAACACACCATAGGTGTTTCTTGTCAACCAGCTCATTTTCCAATCACTCAAGATGGTGATCGTCATGAGACAGAGATGTTAAAGGGAAGGAGGACGCTGATGCCTCTCTGCTGGAGGCCATGTTATAAGATAAATCAGAGCTGTGAGCTTTCTGTCATGGAGACACATAGACGTGTCGTCTTCTCACTGGGGGCCTTTGGTCATATGGAAGATGAGCCACAGTGTTGTGTTGCTGCTCCCTCTTGTCCCCACACGCCTGCCTGTCTGTGTTTGTCTGTGTTTGTCTGTGTTTGTGTGTGTGTGTGTGTGTGTGTGTGTTTGACTGTGTTTGTGTGTGTGTGTTTGACTGTGTGTATTTGCGCACACCCCTGTCTCTGCCCCCCTGTTTCTGCCCCCCTGTTTCTGCCCCCCGTTTCTGTCCCCCTGATTCTGCCGCCCTGTTTCTGCCCCCCTGTTTCTGCCCCTGTCTGATAAGCTCCATTCTGACAGACCCAGAACACACAGCACAGGAAGTGGCAGTGGAAATGTGGAATCTGGGACTCTGATCTAAATTTAACAGATATATGAGGACGAGACTGTTATATAAAGCTTGTTCTCCTTCTTCCTACACTCTTAGAAAAAAGGGTTCCAAAAGGGTTCTTCAGCTGTCCCCATAGAATAACCATTTTGGATTCCAGGAAAACCCCTTTTTTGTTCTAGGTAGAACCATTTTGGGTTCCATGTAGAACCCTCTGTGGAAAGGGTTCTACATGGAACCTAAAACAGTTATACTTGGAAACAAAAGAGATCGACCTAGAACCAACAATGGTTCTTCAAAAGGTCCTCCTATGGGGACAGCCGGAGAACCCTTTTAAGTTCTAGACAGTACCTTATTTTCTAAGAGTGTAGTGGTCAGCTGTAGTGCAGTGGTTCTCAAATAGTTTGGCCTTGGGACCCAGATTTGACCAGGCTGTTTTAGTCGCCACCCAATATTTGCATCGCGGATGCCATCTGGAAAGCTATGTTTAATGCTATATTGAAAGTAAATGTAGAAATGTATATGACAAGGGAACAACATTCCCACCTTTTCCATTATCAACAATTCAGTTTGACCATATTGTAAATGAAGAATGTTAGTAATCACACTGATTTGAGAGCACAAAATCTGTTTATTGCTGTATATAAAGAGCTATTTGTAATTTCACAATGTTCAATCTAGTTCAACTTAAAGATGATTGATTGTTTGTAAATCCAGCACATTAAAACCGCAATTTGAACATCCCCTAACAACAGGTTTTCTTTTAACATTTGACTATTCAGGTGAGTTTTTCCCTCGGAATTGAAACAAGAGTGAATCAATGGCATTACAAGACTCAGGTTCAACTTAAAGAGATAATGCATAAGTGTGCAGGCTGTACTAAACTTGAAATGCCCTCAACTTTGGATAGTAAGACTCGGCCCTGTAGGGTAAGGGCTCTGCAACTAGCAATTAAAAATGAATTTAGCCTTTTTGTATTTTAGGCAGAACATTTAGATTAGCCTGAAGAGGGCTTCTTGGTAGCTAGTTATGAGGTCGGGAGATTGGGATCCTATCTGGGCTAGCTAAAGACAACTTCATACAATTGCTAGTGCCTAGTTGTATTACAGAGAAAAACAACAACAACAAAAATCTAAAATAAATAGTTTTATAGTTTTACATTAAAACAATAGTTTTACATGACAAATCTGAGGGGGCACGTGCCCCTGTACACGCTATGAGCATGCCGCCTCTGCAGCTTGGCATGATGTCACACAAAAAATATGAGTCACTGTGTGTATGTGTGTGTGTGTGTGTGTGTGTGTGTGTGTGTGTGTGTGTGTGTGGGCATGCGTGCGTGCATGCATGTGTGTGCTCATGTGCATGTACGCTTGTGTATGAGCACGCTCATGTGTATGTGTGTGTGCATGTCAGTGTGTGTGTGTGTGGGTTGGTGTGACATGTGTGTGGAATGTATGTGTGACAGAGAGATTAAATAAGAGAGAAAAAGAGAGAGGTTACAAACATCCTGTTACAATACATTTAATCCTCCTTTTTAGCTCTTCCATTGGCTCGTTTTGTGTACAGCATCCTCTGACCCCCACTCACACACTCTCTCCAACGCAGCATGTGGCTCTTCAATTGTAGTCTTCATCTTAGGTTTATCCCATTGCAGTGGTTAGCAGTTGGTATGGAACACTGACATATGCACGACTGCTTAGGACTTACAGTGGAATTATCCTGGCTTTGCGTGAAAGAGGATATCTGCAGTTCGGTAAGAAAATAACCGTCCTCTCTATTTAAGTCTGTCAAGCCTTTTCAGAACAGATTCATATTACTGTTTTACAATTTTACACATGTAAGTCTAGTACTATGGCAAAAATAGTCCTTTCTCTTTTTACTCCACTCCTGTCTGGTTCTAGGTCTCTTTGTGATTACTCCACTCCTGTCTGGTTCTAGATCTCTTTGTGATTAGTCCACTCCTGTCTGGTTCTAGGTCTCTTTGTGATTAGTCCACTCCTGTCTGGTTCTAGGTCTCTTTGTGATTACTCCACTCCTGTCTGGTTCTAGGTCTCTTTGTGATTACTCCACTCCTGTCTGGTTCTAGGTCTCTGTGTGTCCTAACAGGAGACATCTTGTCAATCTAACATCTTGGTGTGTGGTGTGCTCTGTAGATATGGGCTGCATTCTACTGGATGTCATAATAATCTGTGGCAAGATTCAGAGGTACAGTGGGTTCGTAAATGTTGATAAACAAACACTATCACGTTGACTAGTTTAAACCAAACCAGCAGACGGCTAGCAGTGTATGTTTAATCAATAAGGCCCGAGGAGGTGTGGTATATGGCCAATGTACCACAGCTACAGGCTGTTCTTATGCGCGACGCAATGTGGAGTGTCTTGATACAACCCTTAGCCGTGGTATATTAGCCATATTTCACAAACCCCAGAGGTGCCTTCTTGCTATTATAAACTGGTTACCAATGTAATTAGAGCAGTAAAAATACATGTTTTGTCATACCAGTGGTATACGGTCTGATATACCGCGGCTGTTAGCCAATCAGCATTCAGGGCTCGAACCACCCAGTCACTCCATTGTCATTAATGTCAAATCTATTCATGTTCATCAATGTGTGTGTTTGTGTGGTGTGTGTGTACGTGCGTGTGTGTGAGTTTCTGTGTGTGTGTGTCTGTACCTGTGAGTTTCTGTGTGTGTGTGTGTGTGTGTGTGCGTGCATGTCCACATGCATTAGTTCATACAGTGTGTGCGTGTGGTAACATCTGCTGCTCTCCTACTATGCCTACATTACATGTGTAAATGCAGGCCTTACTAGCCGTACCTCCAGGTTGTTCAAGGCACTGGCCTGTTGTGTTTATCTCCACTCCGATGATTACTGAATGGGTCATTTGGAACAGAGACACGGAGCCATGTGTTGTGCAGGAGGGCAAATAGGACTAAATTAACTACAGGTCCAATTATATATTACATTGAGTATCTTATAGTGATTGCCTCTGGCGATCTACTGTGCAGCTGCAGCAGAACATGTCAACAAGTCCCCCACGACAAAGATGCTGCTGTTTTCTTTTGTTTTGATATGAGGGTGGTAGACAGGGGCTGGGTGTTGATGGGGAGGCCATGGTTACCGTAGCACAGGGTGGAGTCCATAATGTCTATAATGTACATCCCATCACATATATATTTTTATACTCCGGACTCCGACATTGCTCGTCCTAATATTTATATATTTCTTAATTCCATTATTTTACTTTTAGATATGTGTGTATCGTTGTGAATTGTTAGATATTACTGCACTGCTGGAGCTAGGAACACAAGCATTTCTCTACACCTTCAATAACATTTGCTAAATATGTGTACGCAACCTATACAAATAGATTTTAAGATGTAGCATGAACCAGGGACATGACCAGACTGTGAGTTGGGGAGGGGTGGGGTGCTGCTGGCACTACCTTAAAGGGCCAGCAGTCCTGCTGCGTGTGCCAAATGATGTCAGTCAGTAACGATGTCAGTCTGTCACTGACTCTCCCAGCATGCAGTTCACTGGAGGGAAAAGGGGAATGATGGAATATGTTTGTGGCAAAGCTGCTCCAACCGAAATAATGAGAATTAAAATATTAACACAATTCTGTTTTATTTGACGTGACTTTCATGACACTCAATACAAGTACCCACGTCCCCACGCATTCCCGAGCCTCTGTTGAAATCACATTTGACAGCACATACAGTGAATCTGTAGACAGTAACCCACTCTCTTTCTCTGTGTGTCAGACAGACAGACTGGTAGGTACACCTGTTGTCCAGTATAGTGTAGAACAAATGTCACAAGAAGCATGCCATTTTCCGTCTCCTACGGCTTGCAAGAATATGATCCACAGTATATTTTGTATAAGATAAACACATGCACGTGTTCTCCCCAGTCTCCCGTGAAGCAGGACCACACACATGGAGCTCTACAACACCCCTCAATTTGTTTCTGATTGAGTCCATATGATATGTTCAGTAACCTAGCTACTGATATTTGATATTCAGGAAGGACAGATGTCAGATCTTAACATAATCCCTCTGTTGTCGCAGAGAATTTACCTGCTGCATCAGGAAATTGAAATGAGCCTCGTGAGTTGACTGAAAATGAGCAGTTCTCTTCCTCTCCACGCGAAGGCAGTCAAGTCAGTGTGATCTGGGCTTGCTATCAAAATAATGTTCTCTCTCGCTAAAACGCTATAGGCCTAGGTCCTAGTTCTACACCCTTCAAATGCTCAAAAATGTATCTGAAATGCAGCCATACATATCAACAGCCATGGTTTTATATAGCTTAATAACACAAGATTGATATTGGTCTCCTCTAGGCTACGACAAGTGTCAAGTGTATACTAGGGTCAAAATGTAGTTCAATAGTGGCCTGGGGTCGGTCTAGCAGTTAGGAACACTGCCTTCAGAGTGCACATATAGGCTTACAATGTCGGTGTGAGTTCAATTCTGACCCACGCCCTTCTGTAACAAATAACTCAATCCCCCGATTGACCTGAATTATTTACGCATTTCAAATATGGACAGTCCAGGGACATTTTACCCCTGATTCTGATAAGAAATGACCATACCAGACACTTTTGGATAACATAAATAGATAACAAATCAAATAATAACAGTAGGCTACACCAACATTAGTTACCATTCATAAAAGGTATCTGGTAAATTGCCAGAGTAGATTTTCCGTGTTGAACAAGGAAATACTTGATTTCTACTGTACAGAATGCTTGCCTGTTATAAAACGTTGTTCCGATTGCATTCATCCATGAGTCAAAGGGCAGTGGGACGAATTCGAAGCTATGTCGACTCTGGGGTCAATGGCTTTTAACCGCATGACCACATAGGCACTGAGGCAACCAAAATAATTTATTCTGCCTATTGCTTGCCTTCAACATATAATAAAACAATTGATTAAAAAAAAAACATAACAAAAACATTTACCCCTTACATATATGTCAATTTCTTATAATCCACATATGAATTCGCACAAGGCTCTTTGTAGCTTGCACGTAGCCTACAGAAGGCACGGTACTGCCAGTGACAGCCAGTGTAGGCCGGCATTGTAAATAAGAATTTGTTCTTAACTGACTTGCCTAGTTAAATAAAGGTGAAATTGAAAAAATAAGTAAAAGAAAAGAAAACTGCATTGTATACAAACACCTAACGCAGGATTATTTTCCTCCTGGGACTAAATTATCTGTCACTTTAATCTTAGTTATATGTACATATCTAACTCAATTTCCTCGTACCCCTGCATATCGACTCGGTACTGGTACCGCGTGTGTTACTCATTGTGTATTTATTATGACTTTTATTCATTTGCTTTTCTATTATTTCTCATTTTTCTTTCTCTCTGCATTGTTGGGAAGGGCCCGTAAGTAAGCATTTCACTGTTAGTGAAACTACGCCTGTTGTTATCAAAGCATGTGATCAACAAAAATTGCTTTGATTTGAAAGGGATTAAATGAAGATCCGACATTTGTAGTCAAGAAAACACCATGAAAAAGGCAACCATTTAGAATCAATCAATTGTAGCATGGTAATAGTTTGGAGACTTTCACTTGGTCTTATCCACATGTAAACAAAGGCTGAAATATGAAATATGAAGAGCATCATGTCATTTTTTTTATTATTTTTCTTTCAGAACACCATGAGCGGCGGCGTGAACATCAAGACCATATCCCAGGCCCAACCAAGCTCAGGTCTGGTCTCTGGTATCCCCCTTCCCCAGAGGATAACCCCCCTCTCCAAACTGGACCCCAAACATCAGGGGGGCAGCGCCCTATCTAACCCCACAGCACAGTTTCAACTCAGCACCAAAATGCATCCCTCCTACTCTTCATCATCTTCATCCTTTTCAAACGAGCTGCTGAGTGGTGCAGCTTTGAGGGGTGGTATCTGTCCCACTGGCTCCTCCTCCAGAGTCTCCTATGCCCCAGAGAGAGGCACCATCAGCCGGTCAGCCTACAGCAGCCCCCAGGTCCCCAAGAGACAGACACCACCACCACGCTCCAAGGACACCCTGGACCTCCGCAGCAGCAATGCTCTATCCCAGAAGTCTTTTCGAGAACTTCACACCAGGAGAAATGCCAATGGGAACTGGGCCTCAGGTGGGGTTCGCCACAGCCGTCTGGACGACAATGGAGATGCGCAGGATGCCCTGTCGAAGCTCTCAGGTGGTGATCTCCACTCAGGCCAAAGCAGGCTCTCCAACACTAAAGCAGGGAATGGGAATCTGATCAGCGCTGTGTTGATGACCACCCGTCAGGAGCAGAGGGAGCCGAGGAACCTCTCCTGCCATGGCATGATCGCTCCTAAAAAAGACATGTCCACCAACAAACATAGAGCGTCCCATCTGAGCCAGAGTAGTGGTGGTGGTACCAGGCAGACAGTCAGTGTGCCACGCAGAGGGAGTGAGCCAGCCCGTAGTAACATGGCCACTGTGGCACCTTTCAGGTTCAGGTGAGGGTACACTGATAGCATCAGCTCTATTTTAATGTGTACTCACTGGGAGTATGTCTGGAATATGTTTAAGACAATCCACTGTAAACAGATGTCAATTCAACATCTGTTCCACTTGGTTCAGTATAATATAATTGAAATGACATGGAAACAACGTTGAGTCAACCAGGTGCCTAGTGGGAATACATTATTATATAGGCTATTCAGTACAAAATATTGTAGTGTAAAAATGTATTATATGAATGTCCCTGAATTGTATGGTGGTGCAAATTGATGGTCATGCTGTGCGTGTAGGTTGAATGTCCAGGATGATGATGCCTCTTCTCTGGAGGACCTGAGTGACTGCTCCTCTGACTCCATGGAGTTGTGCTGTGACGACCTGGGTGAGTCACATTCACTCGTTGTCTCGCCACATTCACTGTACAGTACTAGTATTAGGGTTGGCCTACTTAACTCAACGACAAAGTATATTACTGCTTGAGGATTGAAGAACAAACTGGTTTTGGATACCACATTCGGTTCGACTTCCATTAAACATCTTGTAGACATTCTTTTTAACCAATTCAATGAAAATATGTTATAGGGTTTACTGCCCCAGTCCTACACCAATGTGATTAAGGTGTTACACAAATCTCCAGATCCAGGGTTTGGTACCAAATCCAGTCCGCCTGCTGTAGTAGGTTATCTGAGCAGGCTTTATGGGTATTTGTAGTCGTTTTCAGCCACTTATCTGTCTAAATCCGTCCTGACAAACTGGCAAAAAGTATGTAGACATCTGCTTGTCAAATATCTAATTCCAAAATCAGGGTCATTAAGATGGAGTTGGTCACCACTTTGCTGCTATAACAGCCTCCACTCTTCTGAGACTAGTGTGTCTCCACAAATTTCAAGGGGTGTCCACATACTTTTGTATATACAGTGTATGAATCCGCTCTAATCTGGAGCTCTCATCTGAGGCATCAAGGCCACATGTGCAGCCTTACATTTGGTCATGATTTTGCATATACCAGGAATAGTAGAAAGTATGGTTAATTGTACTCTGGTATCCTTGAGGAAACATAAAACAATTGGAAAATGTTTCTAGACAATCTTTTTTGTTGTTGGTTGTGATCACGGGTTGAATTGGGATTTCGCAGGATGCAGGTGGTGGGATTGTTTCCAACTATGCTGTCCAATAATGTTGTTTTTCCATGTTCATTTTCAACAGAAATCTATTCACATTTCACTCTATGGTTAGGATCAATTCTGTCCCCTGACCATGTTTTAAAACTTCTTCAGGATTGGTGGGTGCCCTGCGGGACGGTTGAGCGGTAGGGTAATGTGATTAGCATGAGGTTGTAAGTAACAAGAACATTTACCAGGATTTACCAGGACATAGACATTTCTGATATTGAGACAAAGTAGAATCGCAATTCGCGATTCAACGGCTCAGACACAAGAGGTATGTGGCAGGGTCTACAGTCAATCACGGATTACAAAAAGAAAACCAGCCCAGTCACGGACCAGGATGTCTTGCTCCCAGGCAGACTACATAACTTTTTTGCCCGCTTTGAGGACAATACAGTGCCACTGACACGGCCCGCAACCAAAACATGTGAACTCTCCTTCACTGCAGCCGAGGTGAGTAAAACATTTAAACGTGTTAACCCTCGCAAGGCTGCAGGCCCAGACGGCATCCCCGGCCGCGCCCTCAGAGCATGCGCAGACCAGCTGGCTGGTGTGTTTACGGACATATTCAATCAACCCCTATCCCAGTCTGCTGTTCCCACATGCTTCAAGAGGGCCACCATTGTACCTGTTCCCAAGAAAGCTAAGGTGACTGAGATAAACGACTACCGCCCCGTAGCACTCACTTCCGTCATCATGAAATGCTTTGAGAGACTAGTCAAGGACCACCTCCACCCTACCTGACACCCTAGACCCACTCCAATTTGCTTACCGCCCAAATAGGTCCATAGACGATGCAATCTCAACCACACTGCACACTGCCCTAACCCATCTGGACAAGAGGAATACCCACGTGAGAATGCTGTTCATCGACTACAGCTCGGCATTTAACACCATAGTGCCCTCCAAGCTCGTCATCAAGCTCGAGACCCTGGGTCTCGACCCCGCCCTGTGCAACTGGGTACTGGACTTCCTGACGGGCCGCCCCCAGGTGGTGAGGGTAGGTAACAACATCTCCACCCCGCTGATCCTCAACACTGGGGCCCCACAAGGGTGCGTTCTGAGCCCTCTCCTGTACTCCCTGTTCACCCACGACTGCGTGGCCATGCACTCAATCATCAAGTTTGCGGACGACACAACAGTGATAGGCTTGATTACCAACAACGACGAGACGGCCTACAGGGAGGAGGTGAGGGCCCTCGGAGTGTGGTGTCAGGAAAATAACCTCACACTCAACGTCAACAAAACTAAGGAGATTATTGTGGACTTCAGGAAACAGCAGAGGGAACACCCCCCTATCCACATCGATGGAACAGTAGTGGAGAGGGTAGTAAGTTTTAAGTTCCTCAGCGTACACATCACAGACAAACTGAATTGGTCCACCCACACAGACAGCATCGTGAAGAAGGCGCAGCAGCGCCTCTTCAACCTCAGGAGGCTGAAGAAATTTGGCTTGTCACCAAAAGCACTCACAAACTTCTACAGATGCACAATCGAGAGCATCCTGTCGGGCCGTATCACCGCCTGGTACGGCAACTGCTCCGCCCACAACCGTAAGGCTCTCCAGAGGGTAGTGAGGTCTGCACAACGCATCACTGGAGGCAAACTACATGCCCTCCAGGACACCTACACCACCCGATGTCACAGGAAGGCCATAAAGATCATCAAGGACAACAACCACACGAGCCACTGCCTGTTCACCCCGCTATCTTCCAGAAGGCGAGGTCAGTACAGGTGCATCAAAGCTGGGACCGAGAGACTGAAAAACAGCTTCTATCTCAAGGCCATCAGACTGTTAAACAGCCACCACTAACATTGAGTGGCTGCTGCCAACACACTGACTCAACTCCAGCCACTTTAATAATGGAAATTGATGGAAATATATGTAAAATATATCACTAGCCACTTTAATTAAACAATTCTACTTAATATAATGTTTACATACCCTACATTATTTATCTCATATGTATACGTATAGACTGTACTCTATATCATATCATCATATATGCATCTTTATGTAATACATGTATCACTAGCCACTTTAAACTATGCCACTTTGTTTACATACTCATCTCATATGTATATACTGTACTCGATACCATCTACTGCATCTTGCCTATGCCGCTCTGTACCATCACTCATTCATATATCTTTATGTACATATTCTTTATCCCTTTACACTTGTGTGTATAAAGTAGTAGTTTTGGAATTGTTAGCTAGATAACTCGTTGGTTATTACTGCATTGTCGGAACTAGAAGTATGTGACAAATAACATTTGATTTGATTTGATTTGATATATTGGCAGAAAGCTTATATTCTTGTTAATCTAACTTCACTGTCCAATTTACAGTAGCTATTACAGTGAAAGAATACCATTCTATTGTTTGAGGAAAATGCACAGTTTTGAACATGAAAATGTATTAAAAAACAAATGAGGCACATTTGGGCAGACTTGATACAATATTTTGAACAGAAATGCAATGGTTCATTGGATCAGTCTGAACCTTTGCACATGCACTGCTGCGATCTAGTGGCCAAGATCTAAATTGCAACTGGGCTAGAATAATACATTATGGCCTTTCTCTTGCATTTCAAAGATAATGATAAAAAAAAAAAAAAAAAATTAAAAAAAAAAACATTTTTCTTTATTTTTCTTATCTTTTATCAGATCTAATGTGTCATATTACCCTACATTCCTTTCACATTTCCACAAACTTCAAAGTGTTTCCTTTCAAATGGTACCAAGAATAAGCACATCCTTGCTTCATTGCCTGAGCTACAGGCAGTTAGAATTGGGTATGTCATTTTAGGCGAAAATTTAAAAAAAGGGGACGATGCTTAAGAGTTTTTATCAGATGATTCAACCATGGTAAGCTACTTTATATCACAGATGACACCCTATCATTTATTGTACTAACAGATCACACACAATCGTTTATTTTGCTAACAGATCACACCCTAGCTTTTATTTTGCTAACAGATCACACCCTATCTTTTATTTTGCAAACAGATCACACCCTATCTTTTATTTTGCAAACAGATCACACCCTATCTTTTATTTTGCAAACAGATCACACCCTATCTTTTATTTTGCTAACAGATCACACTATTTTTGTCAGTCATGGCAACACAGCAAATTAGGACATATTGACAAGCAGTTGTTTTTCAGTAGAAAGGACAGCATGCCACGCAAATATGTACTGGTTGTTATAGTATTCCAGTGTTAGTAGGCACCGCCCCTTTCACTAGTTCTCACTACAGTGACTGCCAACATACAGTACAGTAAACACTTCATTACTCCCCACCTGTTTTATACATCAAGACCTAGAATCTCCTCCAGCAGTTTGTCACAACTGCATCTCACTGCTGCTGTTATATAAATACCATTTTTCGTAAACGCACATGTGGGAAAATATCTTTTCCCGCCTGTCAAAATCAATCTTAAAACCCATACAGGATACGACGGTTTCCAAAATGTTTCTACATCTCGGGAGTACACTTGCCGTGAAATGTATGTCAAAACTGTTTAAAAAGCCATTTGAAGATCTTAACTGTAAACTCTATTGTCTGTTTTATTCTTACCAGAGAATGTATATGTTTTGCATCTTCAAATGAATTGAGTTGAATAGGAACATAGCGATTAATTTCACAGTGACATGTCTGTGAAAATGTTTAGTACCAAGTTTTCAGACTGCTGGGGGACATGAGGATTGGACATTGGAATAGTCATTCTGCAAAAATATCAATTTGCAAACATCCCTGTCTACAACAAACCACAATGTCAACCTACAGTTTAACTAACATGGACCTACAGTAAGAGGAGAATATGAAAGGAGAATACGAAAGTCACTCTGAGCCTGTAATGGAGAGAAAGGGGTCTAAGTGTTGCCCTGATTAGTACTCTAGGAACACCCAGCGTGCAGGTAATGAGAAAAGGAACTCAGAAAACCACTTTTACTATAAAAGCCTTGTAAGTAGTTATAAAAGCCTTGTAAGTAGTTATAAAAGCCTTCTGAGTAGTTATAAAGTCTACTTTTTAAAGTGTCTCTTAATTATGGTAATGACCGAGAGAGGCTGTGATGGCCCCTCACTATATTCTTCTGGGAGAGGCTGTAGCGGCCCCTCACTATATTCTTCTGGGAGAAGCTGTGGTGGCCCCTCACTATATTCTTCTGGGAGAGGCTGTGGTGGCCCCTCTCTATATTCTTCAGAGAGATGCTGTGGTGGCCCCTCACTATATTCCTCTGGGAGAGTTTGTGGTGGCCCCTCACTGTATTCCTGAGAGAGGCTGTGGTGGCTCCTCACTATATTCCTCTGGGAGAGGCTGTGGTGGCCCCTCACTGTATTCCTCTGAGAGAGGCTGTGGTGGCCCCTCACTATATTCCTCTGGGAGAGGCTGTGGTGGCCCCTCACTGTATTCCCGAGAGAGGCTGTGGTGGCCCCTCACTATATTCCTCTGGGAGAGGCTGTGGTGGCCCCTCACTGTATTCCTGAGAGAGGCTGTGGTGGCCCCTCACTGTATTCCTCTAAGAGAGCGTGATGGCCCCTCACTTTATTCCTGAGAGAGGCTGTGATGGCCCCTCACTATATTCCTCTAAGAGAGGGTGATGGCCCCTCACTGTATTCCTGAGAGAGGCTGTGGTGACCCCTCACTATATTCCTCTGGGAGAGGCTGTGGTGGCCTCTCACTGTATTCCTGGGAGAGGCTGTGGTGGCCCCTCACTATATTCCTCTGGGAGAGGCTGTGGTGGCCCCTCACTGTATTCCTGAGAGAGGCTGTGGTGGCCCCTCACTGTATTCCTCTAAGAGAGCGTGATGGCCCCTCACTGTATTCCTGAGAGAGGCTGTGATGGCCCCTCACTATATTCCTCTAAGAGAGGGTGATGGCCCCTCACTGTATTCCTGAGAGAGGCTGTGGTGACCCCTCACTATATTCCTCTGGGAGAGGCTGTGGTGGCCTCTCACTGTATTCCTGGGAGAGGCTGTGGTGGCCCCTCACTGTATTCCTCTGGGAGAGGCTGTGGGTGGCCCTTCACTATATTCCTCTGAGAGAGGCTGTGGTGGCCCCTCACTATATTCCTCTGGGAGAGGCTGTGGTGGCCCCTCACTGTATTCCTCTGGGAGAGGCTGTGGGTGGCCCTTCACTATATTCCTCTGGGAGAGGCTGTGGTGGCCCCTCACTGTATTCCTCTGAGAGAGGGTGATGGCCCCTCACTATATTCCCATAGTAGAGGGTGGTGGGAGGTTGAGTGGTCTTTAGGGCCGAATGGACAGATGCAGGACTGAGGGACCCAGTGATTTGATCTGGAACGCACTTTCGCCTCCTGTCAGAGAGTGCCTCACATCCCCTCAGGACAGCCCTGGGGTCTCTTCCAACCGATCACTGTGTCTTAGACAGTATTGATAAAGGGGTAAAGAGAGGTCCGCTCTCTATTGAGAGGATATATGTTTATTCCATAATGAGAATGTTCTCTGTGTGGCTTCGTCAGTGTAATCAGTATGTGGCTTCATAAGTGTAATCAGTGTGTAGCTTCATCAAATCAAATTTTATTTGTCACGTGCCGAATACAACCTTACCGTGAAATACTTACTTACAAGCCCTTAACCAACAAGAAACAGAGTAGAAATTGAAAATATTTGCAAAATAAACTAAAGTAAAAAAAAATGTAAGTAAATAAGTAAGTAAATAACATTAGATAACAATAACAAGGCTATATAAACGGGGTACCGGTACCAAGGAACTTCAAACTCTCGCCACTACAGCCCCGTCGATGTTAATGGGGGCCTGTTTGGCCTTCCTTTTCCTATAGTCCTCGATCATCTCCTTTGTCTTGCTCACATTGAGGGAGAGGTTGTTGTCCTGGCACCACACCGCCAGGTCTCTGACCTCCTCCCTATAGGCCTTCTCATCCTTGTCGTCAGGAAACATAATGATGGTGTTGGAGTCATGCTTGACCACTCAGTCGTGGGTGAACAGGGAGTACAGGAGGGGACTGAGGATCAGTGTGGCAGATGTGTTGTTGCCTACCCTTACCACCAGGTTAAACCAGCTGATCTATGGCAGCCATTTTGCAAACAACACCTGTGAACATTTTGAAATTGATGGTGGTATGTCCAGGAACAATATAATAGTATTATTTCTATGACAGCACACAAAACACTCCCAGGTTAAAAACAGGAAGAAAGATAATCACTTTGGTGAGACTTGAAACGTGCAAGATGACTTAGTAGTTTTCATCGTCCTTCCTCTACAGGTCTCCAGAATATTGAGCTCAGCAGGAATATACTAATATTCAGCATATGGGGAAAGTTGGGAGAAGAAAATGCACTCACATTACTATTCAGGTTTTTACAATATCCTGGACCCTAAGGCTCACATTCCACTCAGCACAATGATTTCATTAATGTTTGAAAGGAGTTGTATTTCTATGGTAGGACATCAAGGATCCTTCTGCTTTTCTTTGACACCACACACACACACACACACACACACACACACACACACACACACACACACACACACACACACACACACACACACACACACACACACACACACACACACACACACACACACTGGGCAAGAACGTTCCTTTGTATCTTTGATATGTTGCAACATCATCATGGTTTTGCCACAGCAGCTTAGCCGTCACAGAATAATTACACAGACTCTCCAGTTCACTGGCAGCTGTGGAGCTGTCCAGCCCATAGCCTCTTTACTTACTTACTTACACACACACACACACACACACACACACACACACACACACACAGCTGGTTAATCGTAGAGTCAGATTAGTCTCCAGATGTGTGGGAAAGCAGCGGCTGGATTCTGGATGCTGGTCCACCCTGGCCTCTCCTGAGGAAGGGTGTCTCCCTCCTAGCACTCAGATATGTTACAATGTCCTAGTTCAATAACCCAGTCCTCAGATATGTTACAATGTCCTAGTCCAACAGCGCAGCACTCAGATATCTTACAATGTCCTAGTACATTAACCCAGCACTCAGATATGAGCTCCAATGTCCTCTTAAGTATCCATCCCTTTTTTTCAATTTTTGCCTAAAATGACATACCCAAATCTAAATGCCTGTAACTCAGGCAATGAAGCAAGGATAATGCACATTCTTGGTACCATGTGAAAGGAAAAACTTTGAAGTTTGTGGAAATGTGAAAGTAATGTAGGAGAACACAATAGATCTGGTAAAAGAAAATACAAATTAAAAAACAACGGTTATTTTATATTTTCTTTGTACCATCATATTTGAAAGGCCATAATGTATTATTCATGCCCAGGTGCAATTTAGATTTTGGCCACTAGATGGCAGCAGTGTATGTGCAAAGTTTTAGACTGATCCAATGAACCATTGCATTTCTGTTCAAAATGTTGTATCAAGACTGCCCAAATGTTCCTCATTTATTAATAACTTTTTTATTTTCAAAACTGTGCACTCTCCTCAAACAATAGCAATGTATCATTTCACTGTAATAGCTAATGTAAATTGGACAGTGCAGTTAGATTAACAAGAATTTAAGTTTTCTGCCAATATCAGATACGTCTACGTCCTGGTAAAGGTTCTTGTTACTTACAACCTCATGCTAATCACATTAGCCTTCTTTAACTCAACCCGGATGGGACACCGATCCCAAATAAGTTTTTAACCCAGCATTCAGATATGTTACAATGTCCTAGTGCATTAATCCAGCACTCAGATACAGTGGCTTGCGAAAGTATTCACTCCCCTTGGCATTTTTCCTTTTTTTATGTCTTGCAACCTGGAATTAAAATGTATTTTGGGGGAGTTTGTATCATTTGATTTACACAACATGTCTACCACTTTGAATATTTTTTATTGTGAAACAAACAAGAATAAGACAAAAAAAAATGAAAACGTGCATAATTATTCACCCTCCCAAAGTCAATACTTTGTAGAGCCACCTATTGCAGCAATTGCAGCTTCAAATCTCTTGGGGTATGTCTCTATAAGCTTGGCATTTCCAGCATCTGGGATTTTTGCCCATTCTTCAAGGCAAAACTGCTCCAGCTCCTTCAAGTCGGATGGGTTCCTCTGGTGTACAGCAATCTTTAAGTCATACCACAGATTGAGGTCTGGGATTTGACTAGGCCATTCCAAGACATTTAAATGGTTCCCCTTAAACCACTCATGTGTTTCTTTAGCAGTAAGCTTAGGGTCATTGTCCTGCTAGAAGGTGAACCTCCATCCCAGTCTCAAATCTCTGGAAGACTGAATCAGGTTTCCCTCAATAATTTCCCTGTATTTTGCTCCATCCATCATTCCTTCAATTCTGACCAGTTTCCCAGTCCCTGCCAATGAAAAACATCCACACAGCATGATGCTGCCACCACCATGCTTCACTGTGGGGATGGTATTCTCGGGGTGATAAGAGGTGTTGAGTTTGCGCCAGACATATTATTTTCCTTGATGGACAAATAACTACATTTTAGTCTCATCTGAACAGAGGATCTTATTCCATGTGTTTGGGGAGTCTCCCAAATGCTTTTTGGCGAGCACAAAATGTGTTTGCTTATTTTTCTCTTTAAGCAATGGCTTTTTTCTGGCGACTCTTCTGTGAAGCTCAGCTCTGTGAAGTGTATGGCTTAAAGTGTGGACAGATACTCCAATCTTAGCTGTGGAGCTTTGCAGCTCCTTCAGGGTTATCTTTGGTCTCTTTGTTGCCTCTGATTAATGCCCTCCTTGCCTGGTCTGTGAGTTTTGGTGGGCGGCCCTCTCTTGGCAAGTTTGTTGTGGTGCAATATTCTTTCAATTTTTTAATAATGGATTTAATGGTGCTCTGTGTGATGTTCAAAGTTTCAGATATTTTTTTTATAACCCAACCCCGATCTGTACTTCCCCACAACTTTGTCCCTGACCTGTTTGGAGAGCTCTTGGTCTTCATGGTGCCGCTCGCTTGGTGGTGTCCCTTGCTTTGTGGTGTTGCAGACTTTGGGGCTGTTCGGAACAGGTGTATATATACTAAGATCATGTGACAGATCATGTGACACTTAGATTGCACACACGTGGACTTTATTTAACGAATGTTGTGACTTCTGAAGGTAATTTATTACACCAGATCTTATTTAGGGGCTTCATAGTAAAGGGGGTGAATACATATGCACGCACCACCTCAACCGTTTTTTGTATTTTTTATTTTTTTCATTTCACTTCACCAATTTGGACTATTTTGTGTATAACCATTACATGAAATCCAAATAAAAATCTATTTAAATTACAGGTTGTAATGCAACAAAATAGGAAAAATGCCAAGGGGGATGAATACTTTTGCAAGGCACTGTATGTTAAAAATGTCCAAGTACATTAAACCAGCACTCAGATATGTTACAATGTCCTAGTTCTGTTACAATGTCCTAGTACATTAACCTAGCACTCACATATCTGAGTGCTGGGTTAATGTAGTAGGACATTGTAACAGAACTAGGACATTGTAACATCTGAGTGCTGGGTTAATGTACTAGGACATTGTAACATATCAGATATGTTACAATGTCCTAGTACATTAACCCAGCACTCAGATATGTTACAATGTCCTAGTTCAAGTATTCCCAAACTGGGGTAAGCGCAATGCCGTTGGGGGTAGGCCAAATAAAAATGTGATTCACAATTTTTAAAATATATATATATACGTATATATCTATTTTTTTTTAAATAAACAGTCAAACAGTCCATTTATATTTTCCAACGGGGCTATACATTTGGGTGAGCTTTTTCTAGCGCCTGAATAGTCATGTTTCACTGCCAAGTATAACATTAAGCCATCTACTGTTCAGCAAAATAACAACACAATTTCAAATACAGGTAGCCTAGTCAAATGATTAACATCCAATCAAATTAACCGTTACTCTCTCGCAAGAAACCTTCACTCTTGCGCAGACATTTAGAAATAAAACATGCCAATTTTAAAAATAAGCCACAGGAGTTTTTTGAGCGAGAATTAAGACAACTTTCGAGTAGTAAGATAAAAGCAACAGACACCATTAATAAGAAGGGGCTAGAAGCGTCTTATATTGTGAGCTACCGAGTGACTAGGACAGGCAAGCCCCAAACTATTGTGAAGCACTTCATTCTTCCTGCTGCCACGGATATGGCTGGGGCAATGCTGGGGGGAAAGGCCAAAAAAACACACACAGATCATGACTTCATCAAACAACATGATTTCATGACGCATCAGTGACATGGCAGGAGATGTTTTGAAACAATTACTGCTTTGCATACAAGCCAGTGAATTCTATGCGTTACAGCTGGATGAGTCAACAGACGTGGCGGGCCTGGCACAGCTCCTGGTATATGTCCATTACGTTTATGGGGGTTCAATTAAGGAAGACATCCTCTTCTGCAAATCACTGGAAAACAACACAACAGGAGAGGATATTTTTAAAGTACTGGACAGCTTTGTGACATCAAATGGACTTTGGTGGTCAAGATGTGTTGGTATCTGTACTGATGGGGCAAAATCCATGACAAGGAGACTTAGTGGAGTGGTAACATGTTTGCAAGCAGTTGCTCCCGACGCCACTTGGGTACACTGCAGCATCCACCCAGAGGCTCTTGCTGCCAAGGGAAAGCCTGAGAGTTTGAAATATGTTTTGGACACTACAATTAAAAATGTTAAGTTTGTTAAAGCAAGGCCCCTGAACTCTCGTGTATTTTTACAACATACAGAAGTGCGCTGGTTATCAAGAAGTATTGGCACATTTTTTTTTCATTGAGAGATGAGCTTAAAGTTTTCTTTACTGACAATAATTATCACTTGTCTGCCGCTTGCATGGTGACGAGTTTCTCACGACTGGCCTATCTGGGCAATGTTTTTTCTCGCCTGATTGATGTGAATCTAGGATTACAGATACTCTCCACAAATCTATTCAATGTGCGGGACAAAATTGAGGCTATGATTAAGAAGTTGGAGCTCTTTTCTGTCTGCATTAACAAGGACAACACAGGTCTTTCCATCATTGTATGATTTTTTTGTGTGCAAATGAACTCAAACTTACGGACAATGTCAAATGTAAAATAGCAAAGCACCTGAGTGAGCTGGGTGTGCAATTACGCAGGTACTTTCCCGAAACCCCTTTCCCGTTCATGCCCTGCCTCCAGTCCACTTACCGATATCTGAACAAGAGAGCCTCATTGAAATTGCAACAAGCGGTTTTGTGAAAATTTAATCAGAAGCCACTGCCAGATTTCGGGATAGGGCGGTGCTCAGAGTTTCTTGCCTTGAAAAATAGCACTGTTAAGACAGTGATGCCCTTTGCAACCACGTACCTATGTGAGAGTGGATTCTCGTCCCTCACTAGCAGGAAAACGAAATACAGCCACAGACTGTGTTTGGAAAATTATTTAAGACTGAGACTCTCTCCAATACAACCCAACATTGCAGAGTTATGTGAATTATTTCAAGCACACTCTTCTCATTAACCTGTTGTGAGTTATTCAAATAAGGTTTAATATGTAAGATGGCAAAATAAAGAGCAACATTATTGATTGTTATTATATTATTTGTGCCCTGGTCCTATAAGAGCACTTGGTCACTTCCCACGAGCCGGGTTGTGAGAAAAACTCACACTCATTCTTATGTTTAATAAATATATCTTATAGTGTGTGTGTGTGGCAGGCTTACAATGATGGCAGAAAACAACATTTGAGAGTGCGCTGACCCTGGTGCTATAGGGGGTACACAGCTGGAGGTTGAATGTTTGAAGGGGTATGGGACTATAAAAAGTTTTCTAAGCACCGTCTTAGTTCATTAACCCAGCACTCAGATATGTTACAATGTCTTAGTTCATTAGCCCAGCACTCAGACATGTTACAATGTCCAGAACAATCAGGAAATTACTTAGCCGTATAATTAGCTAGCTGCGTCATAATCGTTTTTGGGGTCTTTTGTAAGCTACTTTTAGGTGCTAACTTTCTCTTTACGAGGACTCTTGCACAGTTCATATGTTGGTTATGCACCAGTGTTGCTGAAAGGACTTGATGTAATTGCATTTTCTTTCATCTACATATTACAAATATGTTCACACAAAAAATACTTTCAAAATGTGGTAATCAACTTAGTCCCATCCACAATGTCTACACAACAGGAACCAAGCTTGTCAGAGCAGCTTGGGAGTGAGGAGTGAGGTCATCATCAATGGACTGGAGCGTGGGGGTATTGCTTTTGACGAGCCAGAACAAGACGTTACATTGTTTTCAGGCCACCTCGCTAAGACCCATCAAATGACTTCATGGGTCTCAGAAGAACCCCAGGCGCCCCGGGACCCACATATCAGGCCAGTGGAGCGTGTAGGCACAGTGGGAGAGCAGAGTGGGAAAGGGCCCTCAAGGCATTGTAACAAACTGGTCAGTTGCATCAAAGGAAAGAAAACCAGGTCATGCAGTGTTTTTACCAGTAGTTGATTGGTTATCCTGGATAAGAACAATTGAGCACAACCTAGAAATGCTTCCTTGATTTCTCAAACACTAGAAGTACAATTGTGAAGAGTCATCATACACACATACTATAGACATACATATGTCTGCAAAAAGAATCATGAGTATGTATGCCAAATATATTGTACTATGTTACTGTTATAGAACATGGAGAGGCTAATGAATCGGGGCATGTGTGATCAGAAAGCCTCCTGGCTGGTGAAGCGGCCCTCATTTTCCATGGTGCATACATGTGCTGTGGAGCATTGCAGAGTTCTCTTGAGAGATATGTGTGCGTGTGGAATATCATTAAAGAGGCTGCAGTAAGGGAGGGTCTTAAAAGAGCTCATCACTCCGTGTTATTTTATTTATTCACTATTCATACAAATTATGCTATTCGAAATATCTATTTTAGAGATCTGTCTCAAGACAAAATAAATACATTAATTAAATAATCGAGAAGCACAATTAGTGGAGCTAAAATAGCATTCAGAGTAAATGAAAGTACACATGATCTAAGGGGAGGGGATGAAACAGACAGTAATTATGCTGGTTGAGTAATTGCAGTGCTATACTTAACTTGCATACTAAGAGAGTCTGGTTTGGATGCTGTTCCCTGGGTTTAGTGCTTATGCTGCCTGCATTTCTTTCCAAAGTGTGCTAACACATCTTATAGTATTACCTCTGATATGTACCTGATATTCAATTGGATATTGTTGAATCAGATTGTGCCGAGTTGTGCTTATTTTATTGAATCCCGGAGAAACAAACAAGTAATTAACAGGTTAACTGTGTAATTACCATTTTACCACGCCATTACCTAGTTATTTCTGTAGTGTAAAATGAAGTGCTGCCTCATGGTATAGGGTGTGTCCTCTTTCACACTGCTGAGACCCATTTACACTCATCCAGGCGGGATACTGTATAGTGTATAGTGTATACTGTATACTGTACTGTGTAGTGAAAGAGGACCTGACTTGAAAACCTCCATACTGTATACAGCTGCCAAAATATCAGCACGTTGTTTAGTTTGTTTACCATCAATCATTTTTGATACATGCGTAATATTATCAATCTATTTATTCAATTTGTTTTGTGAATAAGCAGGTAATGTCCATATTCAATGATGACTTACACATGATGTTGGTACAGTATGGGACATACTGATGTGATAGTGATGCACTGTGAAACCTATCGGACAGCATTGCTATTATATCATAGAAACATAATTAGACTAGTGTTCCATTTAAGTAAAAAGCTGATAACACTCAGTAGATTTAAATATATGATTTATTTTGATTAAAACAAGGGTTAGGCAATAAGGCAGCTCAGACAGGATAAACAGATAAGCTGGATGTTCCAGTTGTTGAGAGCTTTTGGACACAGATTTCCTCACCATTTCCACATTTCCACACCAGTAAATCATGCATAATTGTGTGTGCGAAGAACGTGCCTGAAGAAAGGGAGGTGGGAAGAACAAAGGGTTAGAGAGAGAGACGAGAGCATGTGATAACAAGCCTGTGATCAAAATAATGCTGTCCAGTTTTAAAAAATGTCATGTTTATCATTTCTCATCACCCCCTTACATTTCACACATTCTGCTGAGGCAGAGCGAAGCATCTTTAAATGCAACAGAGGAGGAGTAAGGGAGGAGGGATGGAGAAAGGGGGTAGGAGGAGGAGGAGGAGGAGGAGGATAGATGACAGGCAGAGGAAGGAGGAGGGATTGTGGTTGCGTCTGGTGCTATTGTCATTCTGCTGTTGTGCGCTTCAGCGGCAGGAGGGACTGCTGAAAGGAGGAGTAGAAAACAGAGCCAGGGAGGACAGAGAGAGAGAGAGAGAGAGAAAGAGAGAGAGAGAGAGAGAGAGAGAGAGAGAGAGGACAGGGAAAGAAAGAATAGAAAGGAGAGCCTGGGCAGCACTGCAACAGCTGCTGCAGCAGTCTGTCAGGCGGACAGAGAGAGGCAGAGGGAATGAGGAGAGGAAAAAATGAATAATCTATCTGCAAAGAAGAGCAAAGATCCAAGGACTGTGCCTTGTTAGCCTTTTCTTGTTTTCTCCTGAAAGGATAAGGGGACTGAAAGGAAGTCTATTTTTCTCTCTCCTTGCTGATGCTTTTTGAAATGCTCTCATGCAGGAGGCATGCTCAGAAGTAGCGTGAAAGGAGGCAGAGAAGGAGATTTAAAGATGGAAAGGGCGGAAAGGGCGGAAAGCACCAAAACGTACGGCCAAGCCGAGGGCAAAGCTGTTGGCATGGCAGCCAAGAGGGGCAAGTCAGGGGTGCCCCAGAGCGCCCAACGAGGGGAACTGAGGGTGTACCGTGCAGGTAGCTCTGAGGGGCGGCTTCCAGTGTCCTCCTCACTCCGCAAGCAGAGGTCCATGACCAACCTGGCCGTGCTCACCGATGCAGAGAAAAAGATACACCTCTACGAGCCCAAGTGGTGTGATGACATGGCCAAGCCTGGAGCAGGACCCCTCAAGGCAGGCAAGCCCAAGCTGGCAGGAGGGGGTGGCGGTGGCGGACGAGGGGGCGCGCCACTCTCACGCAACCTCTCCAAGTCAGAGCACTCTCTCTTCCAGGGCAAACCCAAAACCTTCAGCCCATTGGCGGCTCCTTCTGGTCTGGTCAGACCCAGTCAGAGCCGGATCCCCCGGGCGCCGTATGCAGAGGTGAAGCCCCTGAGTAAAGCCCCTGAGGACGGAAAATCTGATGATGAGATTCTCTCCAGCAAGGCCAAGGCTGCCAGCAAGAAGCAGGCAGTGGGAGCTTCTGTGGAGTCAGAGGCCAAGAGCCAAGGGGATGGGAGCCAATCCTCCTTCCTCAAGGTGGATCCAGAGCTGGTAGTGACTGTCCTGGGTGACCTGGAGCAGCTTCTCTTCAGCCAGATGCTGGGTGAGTAAAACCAACTTTTTCTCTCCTGCAGACCTCTACCTGCCTGTCGAACCTGGCTGTGTGTCTGTTGCTCTCTACAGCACAAAACAAAAACGCCCCTCTCTCCTCTCGATGCCTCTCCCCATCAGCACGCCCCCTTACTACAGCTGTCACTAACACCTGCTTGCTACTGCAGTCCTCATTGTCCCTGAATGGAGCTAATCTTGCTGGGTATCGATTGAGATGAACTCCAGGGGTTGTATACCGTCTCGCAGTGTTCGTATTGTATGCACTTGAAAAGCTTTCTCTTGAATGCTGCCCCAGATTTGGCATTTTGTTTTAAAGCCGTATCCTGATTATTGTGAAGCATGGGGGTTTTGATCAGTTACTGCAGGTGGTGGTGGACAATACCTCCATTGTTTGCGTTTAGGTTATTGTTTCTAATATCCTACGGGCTGTTCTCTGGCGTGTGAAGCATGATGTCATTGATTGTGTGTATAAGGTTGTTTCCTGAGATCTATTCCGTCTCAGCTCTAGTCTGCTGCAGTGGGTTGACCAACCAGCTAGGCCCTCAGTGATCCTGCAGCTCTCTTTATGCTCCATGTAGAGATATATGTGAATGGTTCCAGAAAATAGGACCTGGGAAATAAACTGAGCCATATTGAATTGATTTTAAGTTCCCTGTGAGACAGATATTTAGACTCCTTCCAGCCCCATTCATCCGTGGCCATTGACAGATGGTGCCCACACTGTCTATATGGGAAGTAAAATAGCCAGGAGTGGCTGGGCTTCTCTGGTACTCTAGGTATCTCAGTAAATCTACAAGCTCTTTGTTTTCAACCAGGTGTATAAAGAAGATAGAGTAGCATGATATAATGTGTAAATGTCATTGACTGAATACAGCACATTTTGAACAGAATAGCTTTATTTTTCTGAAACATACAGTGCAGTGTAATGTTTCTGACAGGTTTTATACTGACCAGAGGTATATGTTGATCACTGGATTGCTTCCTTTGAAATATATTTATTGGCCTCTGGCTTTGCATCTCATTATCCCAAATGAGTACATTTGATTAGTGTGTTGAGTTAATTGACTTTGACATTGATCAGAAACAAGAGCACATCAGTTTTAGCTTAAGACCAAGAACCAAATATCCAACTCAAACCTTGTTGTCTTCCTCTGACTGTCCTACATCCCACTGTACTCTAGTTTGTGAATCAGCTGCTGAATTGTTGACCTCATTTTAAATTGTGCCGCTGGCTTTATTAGATTGCCAATTTCAAGTACCACACCCCAAGGGATCAGGGATCCAGTCTAGAAGCACGGTTTCTACTGTTCCTAAAGTCTTGCTTCGATACTGCAGTTTAACTGAAACAAGGCCCAGAATGACAATTTCTATAGACGGACACATAGAGTTCCACAGTATGAGTCATAATACCCATAAAGCAGTCAAACAGGGAAATGGTTCCAATAATTTTTCCACCATAAATTTTTCCCATAAGGGATTTTAGAAACACTTAAAATAAGGGCTGCATTTCGTACAGATTTCCCCTTGCGTAAATTCTTCATAACCGTGTAAATCTCTCTAGGACAAGGTCAGTTTTATCAATATATTTGCTTCTAATGTGCTAATGGGGCTATCAAAAGAAACTACAAAATGCCATGATGATCTGGACGAGACTGCCGAATTGAAGCAAAGGTAAGAATCTCTGGATTAGCTATCTAACGTTAGCTAAATGTAGTAATTAATACATTGGCAAAGTTTCTCAAAATGGACAATTCTGTGAACTGTCCTGTGCAAGTTTTAAATTCCTCCTTTAAAAGTTGGGTCATACTGCGGCACACCTTGTGTGTTGCCGCAGCATTCTGTGGCAAGTCATTTAATTGTCAGCCATTTTTTCTGTTACTGCAAGTTATTGATAGTTTGACCACCAGAGGGCATCTTTGAGAAGCATTTGATAGTATTCCTTATTGGCATTACCAGAGAATTTAAATCCTTTTTTATAATAACATAGTATATGGGATTGATTTTAAGAAATTTGGCTTAATTAATTTGAATAATATTATGGTGTTTCTATTCAGAGAAAAATGAAAAACAAAACCCTCACGGTTTCCATTAGGATGGAATGGAAAATATGGCGCTGTACAACGTGACGGTTGAGAGAAGGCTACAGGATTGGAGGATTCTAAATAGTTTACCTTCATTAGACAACTTTGTTACAATATTTCTGTAGATCAGTGATATTTATTCCCATAGTAATTCATTACGGATCCATAACTAAATAAACATTTTCATTTTGAAAGAGTTTTTTTTATCATTATTTTATTAACGAAATGTATTTATTTGTTTGTTAGGCTATTGTGCAGTCTACAATACATACCATAGTAAACATGGGACAGTGCCTAATTCCTTACTTAAAACCTGTTGATGCGAGGAGTTCCTCTAGAGGAACACCTCCCCCCCCGTTCAGCTCAAACCGTGGCGCATGGAACGCAAAAATATTCTTAGAAATATTTAACCTCCACACATTAACAAGTCCAATAGCTCAAATGAAAGATAAACACCTTGTTCATCTACCCAGCATGTCAGATTTTTTAAATGTTTTTTACGGCGAAAACACACCACATATTTATATTAGACCACCACCGAAACCAAGACAAGCGGCAGCCATTTTGTCCCAGAAAATATAAAATTATAAAAGCAGGATTAAAAAATAAATCGCTCACTAACCTTTTGAAAATCTTCATCAGATGACAGTAATAGGACATGTTACACAGTACATTTTTTTTTTCAATAATATGCCATGTATATCCATAAATGTCCATTTACAATGTGCTCATGTTCAGAAATTACTCAAAAATGCCCGCAGGAAATCTAGGTAGCTCGGCAAGATGACGTAAATAGACATCATAAACTTTGGCTAAATATACATGTTCTACATATAGTTAGAAAGATACACTGCTTCTTTATGCAACCGCTTTGGTACATTTATTTTTAACGTTACAGAAATCGCACACTATTCAATTTGCTGAGACGGCGCTCAGATATAAGCTACATTTCTCCGTAATGTTGGAGTCAACAGAAACACAGATTTAAGCATAAATATTCCCTTACCTTCGATGGTCTTCGTTCAGAATGTTCTGGAAGGGTTCATACTTACCCAATACATCGTTTGGTTTCAAGTCTTGCGTCTTTGTATTAGCTACAGCTAATAACATCAGCTGAAATGCACCCAAAATGTCCTCTGGTCCGGAAACGTTGCGCATCAAAACTTCAAAATTACATATTATATGTCGACTAAACAGGTCAAACTAAGTGCAGAAGCAAGCTTTATGATGTTTTTAACACACAAAACAAATTTCAATTCAACCGGGCATCGTTTGCTCTTCCCAGGAGTGCTGGAACAAAGGAATGGCTGTGACCAATTCGCGCCCTAACGCACAGGTTTTTTTCTCGCGGCACTTACTCAAATCACTCCCATAGGGCCAATTCTCGCGCGATTTGAACGATTGAACGCTCTACAGAAAGAGGACATCTAGTGGAAGAGATGGAAAGTGTCCCCAGATCCATAAGTGGTCGGGAAGGGTGGGGGCGATGACGTCAAAGTTGCTCCAACTTTCATGACCACAAAAACTAGTTTGGAAGAATGCATGCCCTGTGAGTTCTGCTATACTTACAGACATAATTACAACGGTTTTAGAAGCTTTAGAGTGTTTTCTATCCAATAATAATTATTATATGCATATATTAGCAATTTTTGACATTTTTTTTTTCAGTTTACTAGGGGTACCCAATTTCTCCAAAGGGGGCGTAAATCTGCCATGCCCTCAAAGAGATAAGGGAGAGCAGGCCATGTCTGTACTACAGAATGCAGGGCATGCGGGAGACCGACGTTATTTCATAGTTGTGATGTCTTCACTATTATTCTACAATGTAGAAAATGGTAAATACAGAAAAATTGTGGAATGAGTAGGTGTGTCCCATCTTTTGACTGGTCCTTGCTTAATTCATTTGATTAATATTATGGCGTTTCTTTTCAATGAAAACCAAAAAACCCTCTGGGTTTCTGTTAGGATGGAACGGAAAATATGGCGCTGTACCACGTGACGGTCAGCAGTACAGTACTGGGCTATTTAGCTAAAAAAAATCCCTGTGTCATGCAGATGAGAGACCAGGGTTCAAATCCCCGGTGGGGAGGAAGGAGTAGACTTCTCTCAGAGTCCCCATGCTTGTCTCAGAGCAGCACAAAATGGTGCTAAAGTAATTGTAGGCTTTTGCTTCTAACTTCAATTGATAAAGTGTTTTTAGCCACAATCGGGTTAACCACAATTGATACATTTGGGCACAATCGATAGTGTGCTGGACTTCGCTTGTTTCATTAAATTATTATGCTGGTCTCAGAGCAAATAGCCTGGATTGTTAGCCCATTTCGTTCCTCGCTCTCTTCCATGCGTCATTCAGCACGATTGTGGGCGTGCTGGGAGGATGTACTGTTTTTTATTCTGTATGTATGAATTACAAATCAGCCTTTACTTAAATCAAGTTTCTAGTCTATTGCATTGTTACAATGTGTAATCATTGATGTCCCAGGAGCAGGAGTGGTAAACACTGTTGAAGTGTATAATTGTAATACATACATGCAGACACAGCATCATTCAAATAATGGAGTTTGATACACCTGGTATTGGATATGGCTGAAAAACAACTTTCTAAATAGCAATTTTTACAAATTAACTTTATGACAAAAACATATGCATATGTTTTTCTCTGCATTAACTAACATATTTTTTGCTTGACTTGTTATGACGTTATAAGTACTTACATTTGCTTCCTCCGTAATGTTTTGTCAGCCATCTTTGCTGAAGAAAGTCACCAGGGACAGTTGGTTCACGTCAATTTTGTCATAGTAACCACTCAATATGATTGGTCATATAAAAATGTTGGGACCCAAATGCATAATGAGTTCTCTAACTCCCCCTTGTGGTGGTCTGGAGCAATAAAGGCGTGGCGCTGAGTTCCTCTAAGTCACGCGGTGAAAGCTCGCAACTTTTAAAGGAGGAACCACTGTACCTGTTAGCAAAGGTGTCAGCAAGAGATGACATGCAGAAACTAGCAGGGATTTGTCGTTTTGCATGATGTCTACTTTGATGCTAATTAGCGTTTTTGAATCTGAGAGTAAATAGAGCAAAATATATTGAAAGTCACCTTGTCAGAGAGAGATTTACACGGTTATCAAAACATCACGCCAGGGTAAGCATACAAGAAACAGACATTATTTAAGTGTTTCTAAAATCCCCTATAGGAAAAATTATTGGAATAATTTCCCTGACTGCAAGATTTTAGGGGTATTATGACACCTCCACTGTGGGATTCTATAGAGAAGTTAGATTAGAACATTTCTAACTAATAAGAAAGAGACATTAGTCACCACCTTCGTGCACAAAACAAAACAACCATTGAGTTATTCAAATAATTGTCGCTGAGGCTGATTTGGTTTTCTCCATCACTCACAGACCATTATATTAAAATGTTATATTATTTCAATGTCTGCCATGTTTTCGGATGGTGTGATGTTGTCGCTGCTCACACTGATCCCTGTATGTATTGTGTGCTAATGCTCGGATGCAACCCGGATATAGACAGTCCATGAATCTGCTTTTGCGAGTGTGAGTACTGTAGATTACGTTGAAAACAATGGTCGGACATCTTGGATGTAGAGACCTCAGTGCCAGACCGTCACTGTTGTTTCATAGGATGCTCATTTTGGGGTGTATTTTTCTCTGCGGGCTTCTGAAAGGGACAGCTCTTCTCTGGACAGTAATTTAAGATGGTACTGGATGGTTTGAGAACATTAGGCCATTGCTTTGACTGGATCTAGAGATTGCTCCAAGGGCGTTAAAGTCTAATGTTAGTGAGCTCTGTCCTGAATCATATACCCTAGAGACTGATTCAAACAAGATAATTGTTCACTCCAATAATCATACTTGCTGTTTAGAATCGCTTCATTTTTATAGCATTTCAATATGTACCTGAATGGCCGTTATTGATATCAAGAGGTTTTATGAACAAGCCAGTCAATGAACATTCCAGCTAGCCAATATCAAAGAAGTCTGTATTTTGCTGACATCCCAGCTAGGCAATATAGGTGTGTTTGTAGATTCACTCTGGCTATCTATTCCAACTTATCGTCTGAATGTGCCAGAGCGCAGAATAACTGATGAATTTACGAACGCCCAGAGCACTGACACTCCAGATTAAATTTACGAAAAACACCCATAGAGATATATTTTGTTGACATCCCCTATCTCAACTTAATGGATACATATTTGCTGATCCGACTTCATGGCCATGCTTCATTAGTTTATATGACGGGAGGTTGACCTCTTGTGCCTGTCACGCTTAGAACCAAGTAAACAGTGTCAGTAAACAATCACATTGTGAACATTGTGAGTCCATTGTGTGTGTATGTGTGTTTACAATCATGCATTTGGTTGCATAGCAACCACTTGTGACACATTTTCAGAAATGCACTCAATTCTCACCCTCCTAGATTTTCCAAGGAATGGAGATTTTAGTTAAAATCCATTGAAGTAATTATTTTAAAATGAGGAAATGTCATTTAAAACATCTGCTTAATGAATGATTTATTATTTTACAGGATTTATTATTTTACAGGATTTTATAATCCCTCATGAGACAGCATTGCAATGAACGAACAGCTTTGTTTCATGAATGGTAAAACCAGGCAGAATTTCAGACAGGATGAACTATCAGATACGAGTCATGACTCGCCTTCCCATGTAATATCAAACAGCCCATGAGAGCAAATATTATAACACACACAATTAAAGCTACAGGCGATTGATTACCTCTGCATGTTTAGAATAAAGGGCAGCTTGACTGAAACGTCAAGCTGTTTGCAGGAGGACTTTTCTTCATTGATGTAACAGACTATAAGGGGTAGGCAATCGTCTATGAGTGTCCAGCACATACAGATAGCATTCTAATTCTATGGTCCAGCACACTTCTCCTTTTTCCATGTCATAACATTCATTACAGAACATGTCTTTCTTTGAGACAATTCCCCTTCCCTACTGCATGGTATACTACAATAGCCCTCCTTATTGGACAGATACATTTATTCATGGTCTTGTGCATTCATAGTCTGCATAATGCAGCAGTAACCCACTTTTCATTAATATTTTTTTTTGCTCATTACAGGAATAATGAAAGGACTGTTTTGATTCGTAAATATAGTCTCTATTTGTGGGACACATCCTATGACTTCATTCTGATTCGGTGGTACAATAGTCCTCTGGATGTCATAATAGACTTATTTATGAAGTCAGTTTGTGTAATGCAACCTCGCTCAATTACCGGAACAACTCATCATAAGAGCTGGAGATAGACTGGTTCTCCCACTATATTACCTCTATTGTACAGAGTGCAACTCTAATGGACAAGCAAGCGGAAGGAACCTCAATAGCAATCGACAATTGCCAGGATTCAACTTATTCAAGAGGAATATAGTAATGTGGACATACTGTTATACATAAAGGGGGCTGGAGAATAAGTGCACATGAACATAACTAAGGGAGATTTGCCTCGTTCTGTATGGCAGATTCAATATGAATTCCTCCAATAACCAAGTCGACGAGGACAGCAGGTCAGGTTGGTAAGCAGAGCTCTGGGTTATTACGACTACTGCGAGAGAACTAGCTGACGGGGCGGAGGCAGCATCCATGAATTATTGCAGTAATTGGCTTGTTGCAGAACGTTACTTCCGTATTTACTAAAAGTGATTCTCAGAGTTTTGCACGTCTTCGCCAGAAGTAAACAACAAAGTTTTGCAGTTTCGCTACGTCACGGTCGCCATAGAGCAGGGTTCCCCGACTTGGTCCTCGGGGTACCCTAACACTACACAGCTGATTCAAATAATCAACTAATCATCAAGCTTTGATCATTTGAATCAGTTGTGTAGTGTTACGGCAAAAAAACAAAACGTGCACTCCTTGGGGTCCCGAGGACCGAGTTTGGGAAACGCTGCCATAGAGCCCATTGGATGTGAACAGTCATGCAAGCCCTCCATGACTGTGACAATAGCATTCACTGCCATAGAGTAGCGGTGAAATAGGTATGTAGGGTATAATGGGTGCGGCAAACCCAGTGGTGTAAAGTAATTAAATAAAAATATTTTAAAGTACTACTACTACTTTTACGTTTACTTCACTACATTCCTAAAGAGAGTAATGTATGTTTTACTCCATACATTTTACTTGACAACCAAAACTACTAATTTAAAGGTTACATTTTGAATGCTTAGTAGGGCAGGAAAATGGTCCAATTCACACACCTATCAAGAGAACATCCCTGGTCATCCCTACTGCCTGATCTGGTGGATTCACTAAACAAACATGCTTTGTTTGTAAATTATGTCTGAGTGTTGGAGTGTTCCCCTGGCTTTCTATGAATATATATATTTTTTTTTTAAATGGTGCCATCTGATTTGCTTCATATACAGAATTTTAAATTATTTATACTTTTCCTTTGGATACTTAATGTAAGCTTATTTGAGTAATTACATTTCATTTTGATACTTAATTATATTTAAAACCAAATACTTTTTGACTTTTACTCAAGTAGTATTTTATTAGGTGCCTTTGACTTGACTCATTTTCTATTTCTACAATTGGGTACTTTGTCTACCACTGGGCAAACCTATCTGGTCATGCTGTTCCACTGGGAGAACATTTTAAACACTCTCATGGCACTGGAGACAATTGATAATGGAAGAGTGTGTACACACAGATGAAATAGAAGAAAGTGATGGGATTTATTTTGCTGTAGGATTTCTCAACCCTTGCTCTCATCGAGTTTGGAAGAAGGTACCATTATATTGTGCGATAACCAAATGCTAGTGTCCTATTTCCTATCCTCTGGGCTGTTTGTAGAGTTGGAGTGGGGTGTTTGTAGAGTTGGAGTGGGGTGTTTGTAGAGTTGGAGTGGGGTGTTTGTAGAGTTGGAGTGGGGTGTTTGTAAAGTTGGAGTGGGGTGTTTGTAGAATTGGAGTGGGCTGTTTGTAGAGTTGGAGTGGGGTGTTTGTAAAGTTGGAGTGGGGTGTTTGTAGAGTTGGAGTGGGGTGTTTGTAAAGTTGGAGTTTGGTATTTGTAAAGTTGGAGTGGGGTGTTTGTAGAGTTGGAGTGGGGTGTTTGTAGAGTTGGAGTGGGGTGTTTGTAGAGTTGGAGTGGGGTGTTTGTAGAGTTGGAGTGAGGTGTTTGTAGAGTTGGAGTGGGGTGTTTGTAAAGTTGGAGTGGGGTGTTTGTAGAGTTGGAGTGGGCTGTTTGTAGAGTTGGAGTGGGGTGTTTGTAAAGTTGGAGTTTGGTGTTTGTAAAGTTGGAGTGGGGTGTTTGTAGAGTTGGAGTGGGGTGTTTGTAGAGTTGGAGTGGGCTGTTTGTAGAGTTGGAGTGGGGTGTTTGTAGAGTTGGAGTGGGCTGTTTGTAGAGTTGGAGTGGGGTGTTTGTAAAGTTGGAGTTTGGTGTTTGTAAAGTTGGAGTGGGGTGTTTGTAGAGTTGGAGTGGGGTGTTTGTAGAGTTGGAGTGGGCTGTTTGTAGAGTTGGAGTGGGGTGTTTGTAGAGTTGGAGTGGGCTGTTTGTAGAGTTGGAGTGGGCTGTTTGTAGAGTTGGAGTGGGGTGTTTGTAGAGTTGGAGTGGGCTGTTTGTAGAGTTGGAGTGGGGTGTTTGTAGAGTTGGAGTGGGCTGTTTGTAGAGTTGGAGTGGGGTGTTTGCTGTGGGAAACAATATAAAGGCCAATCACTGCCATTCTATCTTCTTCTCAGTGAACAGGCTAATCTATTGAGTGGACCTTAAAGGGACGAACTGTCACATAAGTCTTGATTAACTAATCTATACACCTTCATCCTGTCTGTCTTAGAGCCGAGAGCACTGAACAGATGAATTTAGCAATCTGTTAATTATTCTGCTCCCTCATTTTCTTTTTTTACGGAAAAGTAATAATTTAAACAGTAGGTGAAGAGTTGTGGAGATTTATATGACATTCATAATGTCCGTGGTCTTTCCATTGAGATCTGCTTTAGCGTTGTATCTGTCTGTGTGTGAGTGAGGTGGATTTCCCTCCCTCTCACAGATCACTGCAATGCAGGGCACCAGGGACCTGTCAATCACTTTAGCATGTATTTCCTCAGCAGATGTGGTGCGTAGCCTGCCTGCCTGCATGCATGTCTGCTATTTGGTTTGCTGGCTGCCTCAGCTTCCTGTTTTGGGCCTATATGAAGGTCACTAGCATTTACCCCCTTTGGTGTCTGCCACTAGAAAGAGATGGATGTTTTCCTTATAGCTCTATTATGGATCTCACATCTTGACAGTAGGTCCATGGCACTGGTGCTCTGAGTTTGTGAAAAGTGATAGATGACATGAAGTACATACATTTTATGGTTAGGATGATATTAAATCAAATGGCATCATAGATTGAATTGGCAAATACATTCAATGTTAACTTCTTTGACTATACATGCCATGAGTGGAAATAATATCAAATAATATCAAAACGATAAGGCTAGCTAGAATTAACCAATAAGGGTGTGGTATATGGCCAATATACCAGGGCAATGGGATGTTCTTATGTGCGATGCAGGGTGGAGTGCCTGGATACAACCCTTAGCCGTGGTATATTGGCCATATACCACAAACCTCCGAGGTGCCTTATTGCTGATTACCACGTAATTAGAGAAGTACATAGCCATTTTTTTGTCATACCCATGGTGTACAGTCGGATACACCATGTCTTTCAGCCAAACAGCATTCAGGGCTCGAACCTCCCAGTTTATAATCTCCTTTAGATCACATTCACCATTTCCATAATCATTATTTTTACTGTAAAGATCCAATATATCAGCAGGCTTTGTAGGGTTAAAAGTAAATAAATAACTCTTCATGCTCTGTCAGACTAATGGGGCCTTCTTAAAGGGTGTGTCTGTTGTGAGGCTAAATACTAAGGAGGATGGATGAATGCTATGGAAAGGTGCTTGTCACAGCTATTTGCAAAATGGTGGTGAAGTCCATCTAAACTGTTTTTTAAGGAGATAGCTAGGCTATATCAGTTTGAGCTGATGTAAGCTGATATGAACCCAGGTGTAACCTTAAATTGTTTGAAATACTGAGTGCTGCAGAGATGCTTATTTTCAATTCAGTGATGCTGAAAAGGATCAGACAGTGTAATTACACATGCTTAAAACAGCTGAATGAGAGTATACATTTAGCTTACAATAGCATTTCTCAGAACATTAACATGACATACATGTTTCTGTATCCACAAAGAGGTGTGAAAGGCCATGTATTTCTATTTAATGCTGCATACTAATTTACTCTTCAAGTTCTACTGCATTGTTCTACTGCATTGCCTCAGAGTCAGGGTGCAAAATAGGAGGGGGCCAGGGGGATCAGCTCCCCTAAATGCAACAAAAGTCAAACTTGGAGGGGTCTCTAAATCATGCTAATTTAACTATTCTCCTATGTCTTTAAAATGCAGTGCTAAATATGTTTTACAGTGGTAAATGTTTTTTTGAAAGCTTCCAAATTAATTGAACACCCCCACCTTTCTATCGTACTTCCAGCGCCGACAGAGATGGCCGCCTCACTTTGCGTTTCTAGGAAACCATGCAGTATTTTGTTTTTTTATGTGTTATTTCTTACAATGTTACCCCAGAAAATCTTAGGTTTTATTACATACAGTCGGGAGGAACTATTGGATGTAATAGCAAAGTTAACTCACCAACAATACGACCAGGAATACAACTTTCCCGAAGCGGATCTGGCCTACCACCCAGGACAATGGATCGGATCCCAGCCGGCGACCCAAAACAACGGCGCCGTAGAAGGGGCAGACGGAGCGGTCTTCTGGTCAGGCTCCATAGACGGGCACATCACGCACCGCTCCCGAGCATACTACTCGCCAACGTCTCTTGACAACAAGGTAGACAAAATCAGAGCAAGGGTTGCCTTCCAGAGAGACATCAGAGACTGTAACGTTCTTTGTTTCATGGAAACATGGCTCACTCGAGACACGCTATTTGAGTTGATACAGCCACCTGGGTTCTTCACGCATCACGCCGACAGAAATAAGCATCTCTCTGGTAAGAAGAAGGGCGGGGGTGTATGCCTTATGATTAATGAGACGTGGTGTGATCATAACAACATACAGGAACTCAAATCCTTTTGTTCACCTGACTTAGAATTCCTCACAATCAAATGCCGACCGCATTATCTACCAAGACAATTCTCTTCGATCATATTCACAGTTGTGTATATCCCCCCCAAGCAGAGACATCGATGGCCCTGAAAGAACTTAATTCGACTCTATGTAAACTGGAAACCACATATCCTGAGGCTGCATTTATTGTAGCTGGGGATTTTTAACAAGGCTAATCTGAAAACAAGGCTCCCTAAATTATATCAGCATATCGATTGTGCTACCAGGGCTGGCAAAACCCTAGACCATTGTTATTCTAACTTCCGCGAAGCATATATGGCCCTCCCCCGCCCTCCCTTTGGAAAAGCTGACCACGACTCCATTTTGTTGCTCCCAGCCTACAGACAGAGACTAAAACAAGAAGCTCCCGAGCTCAGGTCTGTTCAACGCTGGTCCGACCAATCGGATTCCACGCTTCAAGATTGCTTCGATCACGTAGACTGGGTTATGTTCCGAATTGCAGAGAACAACAACATTGATGAATACGCTGATTCGGTGAGCGAGTTTATTAGCAAGTGCATCAGTGATGTTGTACCCACAGTGTCTATTTAAACATTCCCCAACCAGAAACCGTGGATTGCTGGCAGCAATCACGCAAAACTGAAAGTGCAAACCACTGCTTTAAATCAGAACAAGGTGACCGGAAACATGACCGAATACAAACAGTGTAGCTATTCCCTACGCAAGGCAATCAAACAATCTAAGCGTCAGTATAGAGACAAAGTGGAGTCGACTCCCGCTACCAAAACCTGCGGGCTCTCTTCCACTGTAGCCAACATGAGTAAAACATTTAAACATGTTAACCCTCGCAAGGCTGCAGGCTCAGACGGCATCCCCGGCTGCATCCTCAGAGCATGCGCAGACCAGCTGGCTGGTGTGTTTACGGACATATTCAATCAATCCTTATCCCAGTCTGCTGTTCCCACATGCTTCAAGAGGGCCACCATTGTTCCTGTTCCCAAGAAACTAAGATAACTGAACTAAATGACTACAGCCCTGTAGCACTCACTTCCGTCATCATGAAGTGCTTTGAGAGACTAGTCAAGGACCATATCACCTCCAACCTACCTGACACCCTAGACCCACTCCAATTTGCTTACCGCCCAAATAGGTCCACAGACGACGCAATCGCCATCACACTGCACACTGCCTTAACCCATCTGGACAAGAGGAATACCGATGTAAAAATGCTGTTCATCAATTACAGCTCAGCATTTAACACCATAGTACTCTCCAAACTTGTCAATAAGCTAGAGAACCTGGCTCTCGACCCCGCCCTGTGCAACTGGGTCCTGGACTTCCTGAGGGCACCCCCAGGTGGTGAGGGTAGGTAACAACATCTCCACTCCGCTGATCCTCAAGACTGGGTCCCCACAAGGGTGCGTTCTCAGTGTTCTCCTGTACTCCCTGTTCACCCACGACTGCGTGGCAATGCACACCTCCAACTCAATCATCAAGTTTGCAGACGACACAAGAGTGGTAGGCTTGATTACCAAAAACGACGAGACAGCCTACAGGGAGGAGGTGAGGGCCTTCAGAGTGTGGTGTCAGGAAAATAACCTCACACTCAATGTCAACAAAACAAAGGAGATGATTGTGGACTTCAGGAAACAGCAGAGGGAGCACCTCCCTATCCACATCCACGGGACAGCATCTTGTCGGCGGTATCACCGCCTGGTACGGCAACTGCTCCGCCCATAACCGTAAGGCTCTCCAGAGGGTAGTGCAAACCGGGTGCAAACTACCTGCCCTCCAGGACACCTACACTACCCGATGTCACAGGAAGGCCAAAAAGATCATCAAGGACAACAACCACCGGAGGGAGCCATGATAGCGTGTTCACCCCGCTATCATCCAGAAGGCGAGGTCACTACAGGTGCATCAAAGTGGGGACCGAGAGACTGAAAAACAGCTTATTTCTCAAGGCCATCAGACTGTTAAACAGCCACCACTAACATTGAGTGGCTGCTGCCAACATACTGACTCAACTCTAGCCACTTTAATAATGGAAAAATTGATGTAATCAATTTATCACTAGCCACTTTATATAATGCTTACACACCATACATTACTCATCTCATATGTATATACTGTAGTCTATACCATCTACTGCATCTTGCCTATGCCGTTCGGGCATCACTCATTCATATATTTTTCTGTACATATTCGTATTAATTCCTTTCCACTTGTATGTTTTAGGTAGTTGTTGTGAAATTGTTAGGTTATATTACTTGTTAGATATTACTGCATGGTCGGAACTAGAAGCACAAGTATTTCACTACACTCGCATTAACATCTGCTAACCATGTGTATGTGACAAATACATTTGATTTGATTTGGTTTAAAACATGTATTTCTACGTGGCTGGACAAACCGCCACCCTGTTCAGGAATGGTATACGTCCTATAGGTTGCTGAATTTCGGGCCTCAGCTGAGTTACCTTAAACGGATAGATTTTACTTTGTACTTCCACATGTTCCCAATTTGTTTGCCATGCGTCCTTGATTAAAAAAATCCTTTATTCCAATGCATTAGATTAGTATTGGTTGAGTTATCATTGTTTGCTTTTGTCAGTCAGCTGTGTAGAGCGCTCGTTGTTTTGTTTTTCAGGGCGTGCATTTATTGGTATTCTCCATGCTTTCTGTCGCCACAAGAAGTAGACCATATATTTATATATATATATATTTATTTTTTATTTTCTATCGATATTTGTTTTCTTTCCTGGATCAGCTGATGATGGTCGGCAATGTTTACTAGACACCTTGCCTACAGATAGATCTCAATGCACATCCAATCCATCCAACAAGTAGGCTATAAGTTAATGACAGTAGGCCTATATTGGCTATAATTGACTGTTTCGGGTTAGGATCATTTGATTTTTCAATGACATAGGCCTACATTATTTTGGATTTGTGTGTCCATGAGACGTGTTTTCACAGCAAAACATAGTGACATTTTATGTAGGCATAGTTACTTACATGACATTTTCTGAGACCTCCAAGATCCAGGATTCCTACAGAGTTTAAATAAGTTCAGTGTTCTAATGCAATTGTTAATGCTTCACTTGACAAATAATGCGGCCATAAATGTAATTAATGTAATGAAATAAAGGTAGTGTTTTATGACACATGATCTGTGAAGGCTCCAAGCATATTTTACTGTTTACAATGCAATTCATTGTTTCTGTTTCTACACGGTGATTGTGTGATGGCAGGATAAAAACTACAAACAATGTGATATCTTAATGGAGCTTTCAAGACAACTGGGAATCATTACAGTACATCAGTGATCTTCAGGTCGGAATGTTGGAGTTCTAGATAGATGCCCAAGTTTCCGATTTGGAATTCCAAGTTGGATGACCATTTAAAACGTAGCTCGTTTTTTTGCGGTCGTCTTGAACGCACTGAAGTCTGACATTTCTGCATTCCCAGTTGTTTTGAACTCGGCATAAGCAGCTTTATATGAAGCCTGTGTGTGTGTGTGTGTGTGTGTAGCATTGCCTCAGTTGATAGGGTAGGCTACCGCCAGTGGTGCAGGCCCACCTTTTTCTGAAAATGCATTGAAAGTATAGGGAGTGTAACTTTTTCCACCATGACCTGCAATCGGAGTTTACCCACATTTTTCTTTTTAGCACACTAGGCTACATGACTGGATACAGGTAGGCCTGTTTGGTCCATGATAATACACATTGTCATGTAGCCTAGTCTATTACATTGACTGTGTGTGTTATGGTGACCATACCGTTTTTCCTGGGACAGCTTCAGCCCCATTCATGAGTCCCTACTTTTCAGGCTAAAAAAAAGGCAATTTGTTAGCAAGACGCATCATTTAATGTAGGTCGAATCAATGGCATTCGGCGAATGTCATTAAGCACACTTTTTGGTGTTTTGTAACAGTTGATCAAATCAAATCAAATTTATTTATATAGCCCTTCGTACATCAGCTGATATCTCAAAGTGCTGTACAGAAACCCAGCCTAAAACCCCAAACAGCAAGCAATGCAGGTGTAGAAGCACAGTGGCTAGGAAAAACTCCCTAGAAAGGCCAAAACCTAGGAAGAAACCTAGAGAGGAACCAGGCTATGTGGGGTGGCCGGTCCTCTTCTGGCTGTGCCGGGTGGAGATTATAACAGAACATGGCCAAGATGTTAAAATATTCATGAATGACCAGCAAGGTCCAATAATAATAAGGCAGAACAGTTGAAACTGGAGCAGCAGCACAGCCAGGTGGACTGGGGACAGCAAGGAGTCATCATGTCAGGTAGTCCTGAGGCATGGTCCTAGGGCTCAGGTCCTCCGAGAGAGAGAAAGAAAGAGAGAAAGAGAGAATTAGAGAGAGCACACTTAAATTCACACAGGACACCGAATAGGACAAGAGAAGTACTCCAGATATAACAAACTGACCCTAGCCCCCCGACACATAAACTACTGCAGCATAAATACTGGAGGCTGAGACAGGAGGGGCCAGGAGACACTGTGGCCCCATCCGAGGACACCCCCGGACAGGGCCAAACAGGAAGGATATAACCCCACCCACTTTGCCAAAGCACAGCCCCAACACCACTTGATATTATCCATTAATTTTAATGCTGGAATTGTTTTGTAGTAGACAAACATGCACCAGGCAGCTTACTTTTTGAAGGCAATCAGATAATAAAAGGTAATTCATTTTTTACCGTTAAATGACATCTTCACTATTAGGCCCATAAAGGAAATTGTGCATGCGTGCAATCACAGTGTAATTAGCACTCCGCTCAGAATGAAGAACTGATGAATACGGTATATGGCCCATTATTTGAGATGTGTTTCCTCTGCTATGGTTGACTCTCAGCCAACACCTCCAATTAATTCAATAGATTATCATTTTTTCAACTGTCGTGAGGTTTTGCCTGTAGCTATTTTACTGTATAGTAGAAAACGAATGTATCCTCTTCAGTATCTTAGTCAAAGACAAATCCAGTCATTAATTTTAACAAATGAGACATCTCTGCGTTATTGATTTAGGATAGGATGATCATGTCTTGTCCACTGCCCATGCAGTTCCCAATCTCTCTTTGTTTTGCTATAATTTACTATGGATTATTTTTAGCGAGTGTGAGTGCGTGCTTGTGTAGATGGGCAGTGAGGGTGACTGAACACTTGTGTGAAATGTTTATTGTGTTATGATAAAATAATTGCCTAAATATATGCAGGATCATGCACACACATCCTGGTGAATGCGTTTAACCTTTTGGGAGGCTATAGAGCAGGGATATCAAACTCATTCCATTGAGGGCCTAGTGTCTGTAGGTTTTTGGGAAACCCTGCTATAGAGGTTGGAGTTCACACAGAATGTCAGACGTATTCCCTTGGTGGCCACTCCCAGTCATCAGTGTTTCACAGTTAGGGCTGTACCATTCGGGATCCAATAGAGGGGTGTTCCACAGTTGGGGCTGTACCATGTCAGGATCCTGTAAGGGGGTTAGAGCAGCGTTGCCATGGTGAGAATGACGACGGAGGGGATGGCAGCCGTTTTACGGGCTCCTTTTCGCATTGTTTGTAACTCATTTTGTACATAATGCTGCTGCTTATGACCGAAATTACCTTCCGGATATCAGAACAGAGATTACTCACCTCGAAATGGACAAAGATCTTTTCTTTAATGATTCCGATGCAAAAGATATACTGCTTTGTCAAGACAAGACCCAAATCAAATCCAATTTTATTGGTCACATACACATGGTTAGCAGATGTTAATGAGAGTGTAGCGAAAATGCTTGTCATCTGCGTGAGAAGTCGCCAGTGAGGAGGTAAACCACCACTACCCTCCAAATTATTCGCCAACGTACAATCATTGGAAAATAAACTGGACGATCTATGATTAAGACTATGCTACCAACAGGACATTGCAAACTGTAATATCTTATGTTTCACCGAGACGGGGCTGAATGACGACATAGATAATATAGAGCTGGCTGGGTTTTCCGTGCATCAGCAGGACAGAGCAGCTACGTCTGGCAAGACGAGGGGCGGGGGTGTGTGTCTATTTGTCAATAACTGCTGGTGCCCGATGTTTAATATTAAATAAGTCTTGAGGTATTGATCGCCTGGTAGAATATCTCCTTATAAGCTGTAGACCACACTATCTATCAAGAAAATTCACATCTATATTATTCGAAGCCTTCTATTTACCACCACAAACTGATGCTGGCACTGAGACCGCACTAAACTAGCTGTATAAGGCCATAAGCAAACATGAAAATGCTCATCCAGAAGCGATGCTCCTTATGGTTGGGGAGTTAAATCTGTTTTACGTCATTGCTACCAGAATGTCACGTGCAACCAGATGGAAAAAAACTATAGACCACCTTTACTCCACACACAGAGATGCATAAAAAGCTCTCCCTCGCCCTCCATTTGGCAAATCTGACCTATTTTATGTTTTATATAACCTTTCTTTAACTAGGCAAGTCAATTAAGAACAAATTCTTGTTGACAGCCTACACCAGCCAAACCCGGATGATGCTGGGCCAATTGTGCGCCACCTAATGGGACTCCCAATCACGGCCAGTTGTGATACCACGGCCAGTTGTGATACCCTGCCACTAATCAGGCCTTTATGGTAGAGTGGCCAGATGGAAGCCACTCCTCAGTAAAAGGCACAAGACACTCCACTTGGAGTTTGCCAAAAGGCACCTAAGGAACTCTCAGACCACAAGAAACAAGATTCTCTGGTCTGATGAACCCAAGATTGAACTCTTGGGCCTGAATGCCAAGCGTCACGTCTGTTGGAAACCTGCCATCATCCCTACAGTGAAGCATGGTGTTGGCAGCATCATGCTGTGGGGATGTTTTCAGGGACTGGGAGACTAGTCAGGATCAAGGGAAAGATAAATGGAGCAAAGTACAGAGAGATCCTTGATGAAAACCCGCTCCAGAGCATTCATGGCCTCAAACTATGGCGAAGGTTCACCTTCCAGTGGCTTCAGGACAGGTGTCTGAATGGCCTTGAGTGACCCAGCCAGAGCCTGTACTTGAACCCGATCGAACATCTCTGGAGAGATCTGTAAATAGTTGTGCAGCGATGCTCCCAATACAGCCTGACAGAGCTTGAGCGGATCTGCGGAGAAGAATGGGAGAATCTCGCCAAATACAGTTGTAAGCTTGTAGCGTCATACCCAAGAAGACTCTATGCTGTAATCGCTTCCAAAATGTGGAAATAGTCAAGGGGTCTGAATACTTTCTGAATGAATTGTATGGAGACTTTGTATTGCCAAAAATGTTGGGTTAAATACATTTCAGATATAGGACAGACACTTCAGGACTAACTTAATTTTTATATTTTGGGGGACAATCTGTTGTTACATGTAGTGAATCTGTTATTCAATGCATTTTTATGGGCAAATAGCAGTAAAGCCAAACATTTTTTTCATCAAATACATTTTTTATATGTATTGTTTTATACTTCAAGGGGTCTTAAAATTCAAAATCAAATAGCTAATTTATTCTATGTATGATCTTCTTAAATCAAATCCATATTGCGTAGAAGAACCCCACCCTTCCCCTGGCTAAGACAGGGCTTAGACTCTGATGGGTTATGCTTTTAATGAGTGCCATTTATTCAGTACAGTCTAATTCAATCTTTGGGAAATCAACATTATGTTTAATATATTCAATAACTGTAACTCAAATATTTGGGATATCTCAAGGTATAAAGACACAACAGATTAACAGTGATACATGGGATGTGTGAATTCAATTTGTATCTGACCATAGTGACTGGTGTGATGTCCCCACAGACCCAGTCCCACCATAGTGACTGGGGTGATGTCCCCACAGACCCAGAGTCTCACCATAGTGACTGGGGTGAGGTCCCCACAGACCCAGAGTCTCACCATAGTGACTGGTGTGATGTCCACACAGACCCAGAATCTCACCATAGTGACTGATGTAATGTCCCCACAGACCCAGAGTCTCAGAGGAAACGTACGGTGCAGAACGTCCTTGACCTCAGACAGAACCTGGAAGATACCATGTCCAGTCTACGGGGAGCCCAACTCAGCCATGGGTGAGTACATTACCATACACTAAATTCATAGATTATAGTTAAGCAATAAGGCCCGAGGGGGTGTGGTATATGGCCAATATGCCATGGCTATGGGCTGTTCTTATGCACAACGCAACGCATAGTTCCTGGATACAGCCCTTAGCGGTGGTATATTGGCAATATACCACAACCCCCCAAGCTGCCTTATTGCTATTATAAACTGGTTACCAACGTAATTAGAGCAGTAAAATGCATGTTTTGTCATACCTGTGGTATACGGTATGATATACCACAGCTTTTAGCCAATCAGCATTCAGGGCTCCAACCACCCAGTTTATAATAGACAATAAATACTGGGGTGTTTCTGATGTTATGTACTGGTGTGAGTGGGGCATAATGTTAAAGAGCATTCTCCTTTTTTCCATCTGTTTCCATCTCTTTCCATCTGCTCAAACGTTACTTCACTCCCACACATATACAGGTAACGAATTCAAACAGGTGCAGTTAATACAGATAATGAGTGGAGAACAGGGAGGCTTCTTAAAGAAAAACTAACAGGTCTGTGAGAGACGGAATTCTTACTGGTTGGTAGGTGATCAAATACTTACTGTATGTCATGCTTTAAAATGTAAATTAATTACTTAAAAATCATACAATGCGATTTTCTGGATTTTTGTTTTAGATTCCGTCTCTCACAGTTGAAGTGTACCTATGATAAAAAATTACAGACCTCTACATGCTTTGTAAGTAGGAAAACCTGCAAAATATGCAGTGTATCAAATACTTGTTCTCCCCACTGTATATATAATAGTTTCATTGATCACAAGTAGATATGTGTGTGGATTTGTTTGAGACATGTAATATACTCATACACACATGAAACACAATGGACAGATTGATGGAGTACACACGTAATCAATGTTTACACTCAATGTTAACTCTCATCCTCTGTCATCTTGGCAACCTGCCACCTGGTAAACATGTTCTGTCAATCCCTCTTAAACAGACTTTATTTTTCAAGACCATCATGTTCGGTACACGTTTCAGACAGTCTCTATCACTGTGAGACACAAACAATAACAAAAAACACCACAGTTTAGCCCCACAGGATACCGAAGAAACTGGCAGAAACCGAAACATTTGTTAACAAAAAGTCATTCTGCATTCAAAGCCTGTATGCCTGCCATTTTGGCTGCTGCTTATCCCCAGCTCAACAGTATGTGCTCTGCCTACCAATGTTCCTTGCCTTTAGGTCTCTCTGTGAGGTGTGTACTGTTGATGTGCTAGGGGATTCCATCCCAGAAATGAGCTCTGAATTTCCATAGCCCTGGCCTCTAGAGACTGACAGACTGGTCAGTAACTTTACACAAAAACTTTGACCTTGGCCATCGAACTTCTAGGCACTGATCAAAATCTACGATAGGTAACATCCACATTCAGTGCTACTAGTAAATCCTCATCTTCTAATGACTTTAATAGTTCAGCTCCCTGTCATAACTCCCGAACATATACCCTAATGTATGGAATCGTTTGATGTGCATCTATACGTTTTCTCTTCCTCTACTACTCTATTGAAGCTACATTTCAAAACTCTCAAGGAAGTACTGTACTAATGTGAGATAGTTTATCATTTCACTGAAGCATTGCGAGAGTTGGCCTGTCTTTTTTAAACCTTATGCTTTGTGTAGTTCATACATGCATAATCTAATAGCAGAATTACTGTTTAACCTCAATTAGCCACGAAATCCCTAGTTTGAAAGGATTGTTTTTCAGGAAACTGTGCTGCGCCATTTTCCAATTTTTTTTTCCCCCATGTGGGCCAGTCGCGTAGCAATTAGAGGTCTAGTCAATGAGCTTCAGCCCCTCGCCATTTAAGTGACAGCTAGCAAGATGCACAAACACCAGAGCAAAAGAAAGAGAGAGCCAAGATGTGCTTCACATATCTGGACATACTGTACGTAACGTAGTTAGTTTTGGCTTGTGGGCACTACTTTCAGAACTACTAGGTAAAAAGTATTCAAATGTTCCAGAGAATGTCTTTAACCCCCTTGAGTCGATTGATGCACCGGTTCGCCAAACTAAGTTACATAACAAAAAAATATTCACAGAAATCTGTTAGTTTATTATGGAAAGGAGAGACACTCATGGACACGATGGAGGCATCCTCTGTTTTGTTCTATGACCCCCACAAGTGTCAGAAGACTCGTCTGAAGTCGGTACCGTGGATGTGCCAACTTCTGTTTGGTAGCGTCCGAACCGTTTGGGCTAACATGTTCTGTCAATCCCTCTCAAACAGACTTTATTTTTCAAGGCAATCATGTTCGGTACACGTTTCAGACTGTATATATATATATATATATATATATATATATATATAATAAAAAAAAATTGCCATGTGTTATTCAATGCATTTCTATAAAGTTGACACAAGTAATTTCTCCAACAATTGTTTACAGACAGATTATTTAACTTATAATTCACTGTATCACAATACACTAAGTTGACTGTGCCTTTAAACAGCTTTGAAAATTCCAGAAAATGATGTCATGGCTTTAGAAGATTCCGATTGGCTAATTGACATCATTTGAGTCAATTGGAGGTGTATCTGTGGACGTATTTCAAGGCCTACCTTCAAACTCAGTGCCTCTTTGCTTGACATCATGGGAAAATCAAAAGAAAGCAGCCAAGACCTCAGAAAAAAATTCTAGACCTCCAAAAGTCTGGTTCATCCTTGGGCGCACTTTCCAAATGCCTGGTGTATAAACACCATGGGACCACGCACCCGTCATACCGCTCAGGAAGGAGACGGGTTCTGTCTCCTAGAGATGAACGTACTTTGGTGCGTAAAGTGCAAATCAATCCCAGAACAACAGCAAAGTACCTTGTGAAGATGCTGGAGGAAACAGGTGCAAAAGTATCTATATCCACAGTAAAATGAGTCCTATATTGACATAAGCTGAAAGGCAGCTCAGCAAGGGAGAAGCCACTGCTCCAAAACCACCATAAAAAAGCCAGACTGCGGTTTGCAACTGCACATGGGGACAAAGATCATACTTTTTGGAGAAATGCCCTCTGGTCTCATGAAACAAAAATAGAACTGTTTAGCCATAATGACCATCGTCATGTTTGGAGGAAAAAGGGGGAGGCTTGCAATCCGAAGAACACCATCCCAACCATGAAGAACGGGGGTGGCGGCATCATGTTGTGGGGGTGCATTGCTGCAGGAGGGATTGGTGCACTTCACCAAATAGATGGCATAATGAGGCAGGGACATTATGTGGATATATTGAAGTAACATCTCAAGACATCAGATACAAAGTTAAAGCTTGGTCGCAAATGGGTCTTACAAATGGACAATGACCCCAAGCATACTTCCAAAGTTGTGGCAAAATGGCTTAAGGACAACAAAGTCAAGGTATTGGAGTGGCCATCACAAAGCCCTGACCTCAATCCTATAGAACATTTGTGGGCAAAACTAAAAAAGCATGTGCGAGCAAGGAGGCCTAGAAACCTGACTCAGTTACACCAGCTCTGTCAGGAGGAATGTGCCAACATTCACCCAACTTATTGTGGGAAGCTTGTGGAAGGCTACCAAAACGTTTGACCCAAGTTAAACAATTTAAAGGCAATGCTACCAAATACTAATTGAGTGTATGTAAATGGGAATGTGACGGAAGAAATTAAAGATGAAATAAATCATTCTCTCTACTATTATTCTGAAATTTCACATTCTTAAAATAAAGTGGGGATCCTAACTGACCAGAGAGGGAATTTGTACTAGGCTTAAATGTCAGGAATTGTGAAAATCTGAAAAGTATTCAGAACCCTTGACATTTTCCACATTTTGTTAGTTACAGCCTTCTTCTAAAATGTATTAACTTTTTTTTCTCATCAATCTGCACACAATAACCTATAATGACAAAGCAAAAACAGGTTTTTAGAATTTTTTGCAAATGTATTAACAGTAAAAACTTAAATATAAGATTTACATAAGTATTCAGCACTTTGTTGAAGCACCTTTGGCAGCGATTACAGCCTCAAGTCTTCTTGGGTATGACGCTACAACTTGGCACACCTGTATTTGGGGAGTTTCATCCATTCTTCTCTGCAGATCCTCTCAAGATCTGTCAGGTTGGATGGGGAGCGTCAATGCACAACTATTTTCAGGTCTCTCCAGAGATGTTCGATTGGGTTCAAGTCTGGGCACTAGCTGGACCACTCAAGGACATTCAGAGACTTGTCCCGAAGCCACTCCTGCGTTGACTTGCTTGTGTGCTTAGGGTCGTTGTCCTTTTGGAAGGTGAACCTTCGGCCCTGTCTGAGCTCCTGAGCACTCTGGAGCAGGTTTCCATCAAGGATCTTTCTGTACATTACTTTGTTCATCTTTCCCTTGATCCTGACTAGTCTTCCAGCTGCCACCACCATGCTTCACCGTAGGGATGGTGCCAGGTTTCCTCCAGACTTGACGCTTGGCATTCAGGCCAGAGAATCTTGTTTCTCATGGTCTGAGAGTCCTTTAGGTGCCTTTTGGCAAACTCCAAGTGGGCTGTCACGTGCCTTTTACTGAGGAGTGACTTTTGTCTGGCCGCTGTCAACTGTGGGACCTTTATATAGACAGGTGTGTGCCTTTCCAAATCATGTCCAATCAATTGATTTTAACACACGTGGACTCCAATAAAATTGTAGAAACATCTCAAGGATGAACAATGGAAACAGGATGCACATGAGCTCAATTTCGAGTCTTATAGCAAAGTGTCTGAATATTTATGAAAATTAGGTATTTCTGTTCATGTATGGTTTATATATTTGCTAACATTTCTTAAAACCTTGATGGCGATTGATGAGGAAAACATTTAATTGAATCAATTTTAGAATCAGGCTGTAACGGTAACAAAATGTGTAACAAGTCAACTGTATGTCAGTTTAGAACCCCCCACCCTTAGACTCTAAAGAATTAACAGTGTCTATTGATTAATTATCCATCTACAGAAGTACAGAAATAGCAGGAGGAAAAAACACCCACATGGTCCCAGGCAGGCATTGCATTATTCATCTGGGCTGGTTGGTGAATATGGTCATGTCATGGCCAGACTCAGCAGAAACTACTCTCTAGTCTAGACTATAACTACTTTTTAATCTAAACTAGAACTATTCTCTAATCTAAACTAGAACTAGTCTCTAATCTAAACTAGAACTAGTCTCTAATCTAAACTAGAACTAGTCTCTAATCTAGAACTACTGTCTAGTCTGAGCTCTCTCTCTACATGTACACATTGGCTCACCTTTCACTAGCTGACACAGGTCCAGAGTAGTCATGAAAAAGTTCTGGCCCGCTTGAGCAATCATACATTTTTCAGTTGGGGTGTGTGATTAAGCACTGATTGCCTTAGGTCTGTAAATCCCAGCTGGTAATGATGTTGTGAACATATGCTGAGGGTTATGAATGATCCTGTCAAAGGGAGAGAGGGGAGAAACTAGACGCTTCTCTTTTCACGCAATGATAATATATCCTTACATTGTAGCTAGTGACTTGCCCCTGAGTTCTGAGATCTTTGCTGTCGTGGCTGAAGGCTGAGATTGAATGTTACAGTCGTATCTAGGTCAGCAGAGACTATATGGCTGGATGGATTCCTTTAAATGCCGACTGACAGAGAGGGAAAAATATAGAAAAAGTAGCTTTTCTCTCTCTAGAATTCTTTCTCTTTATAATAATATAATAATAATATCATAGTCCCTCAAACTCTACATTTTCCTTCCCTTTCTGTGCTCTCTCACCCATTCCATTTCTACAATTCTATAACCTCTCCCTCGCCTTGTCTCCCCAGCTGTCTGGACAGCAGTACTGTTTGCTACGACAGTGACGAGACCAACGGCCGCAGCATGTCCAGTCAGTCAAACCGCTCCTCTCCTCTCTCCTGGCGCCACGGCCAATCCAGCCCCCGGATGCAGGCTGGAGACGCTCCTTCTTCCACGGGCAGCGGTGGGTACCAGGGGGGCAAGGCCGGGTCCCAGTACACGGCCCACACAATGCCCGCCCGAGTCTCCAGCCGTTTCAGCCACTCCTCCCGAATGGAGCTCATCGAAGGGCTGGATGTGGATGATGCGGACCTCAAGTCTGGTTACCTGAGCGACACCGACCTGCTGGGCAAGAGTATGCCAGAGGATGACGACGACAACCTGGCCAATGGGTAAGAGTCTATACCAGGGGTGTCAACTCATTCCATAGATGACCGAGTGTCCAATTAAGACCTAGAAACACCAGGTGAGGGGAGTTCCTAACCAATCAGTGACCTTATTGATCAATTAAGTACTTGGGCCTCCATGGAATGAGTTCGACACCTGTGGTCTATTATGTTGTCTAACTCAGGGTTCTCCTATTCTGGTTGTGGGGGGTTCTCCTACTCTGATTGTGAGGGGTTCTCCTTCTCTGGTCGTGGGGGGGGGGTTCTCCTACTCTGGTCATGGTGGGGGTTCTTCTACTCTGGTGTTGGGGTGGTTCTCCTACTCTGGTTGTGGGGAGGTTCTCCTACTCTGATCATGGTGTGACATCACCTACTTTGGGCGTGGGTGTGCGTTCTCCTACTCTGGTCGTGGGGGGGGGGGGTTCTCCTACTCTGGTCATGGTGTGGCATTTCCTAGTCGGGTCATGGGTGTGGGTGTGGGATTCTCCTACTCTGGTCGTGGGTGTGGGGTGCGTTCTCCTACTCTGGTCATGGTGGGGCATCTCCTACTCTGGTCGTGGGTGTGTGGGGGGTTCCTCCTACTCTGGTCGTGGGTGTGGGGGGGTTCTCCTACTCTGGTCGTGCATGTGGGGGGGTTCTCCTACTCTAGTCATGGTGAATGCTGCAGTAACAGTTCTGCAGTAACACTCACTTTGCATCCTACTGTTAAATGATCTTTAATGTAGTCCTTGTGAATACTATGGCAGTTGTGGTCACTTGATCTTTGGACCATAACGATCCTAAAACATACAGCATGTCATAAAGCAATCATCAATCAAGCATACATTTGGATGAGACACTTTTTTGTGGGTAAAAAATGGCTTTGCGTTGGAGTAGCCCTCTCATAGTGCTGTCCTCAGCAGTCTATCTAGTGTAACTTTTGTTCCTGGATGGATCTGTTAGGGCTTCATGGGTCTGTAAGTGCTTCATGGGTCTGTCAAGGCTTCATGGGTCTGTAAGGGCATCATGGGTCTGTCAAGGCTTCATGGGTCTGTCAAGGCTTCATGGCTCTGTCAGGGCTTCATGGGTCTGTCAGGGCTTCATGGGTCTGTCAGGGCTTCATGGGTCTGTCAGGGCTTCATGGGTCTGTCAGGGCTTCATGGGTCTGTCAAGGCTTCATGGGTCTGTCAGGGCTTCATGGGTCTGTCAGGGCTTCATGGGTCTGTCAGGGCTTCATGGGTCTGTCAGGGCTTCATGGGTCTGTCAGGGCTTCATGGGTCTGTTAGGGCTTCATGCTTCATGCAGCAACCATCTCAGGCTGATTCTGCTGAGACGTATCTGGATTTTGTTAAAACCTTTCTGCTGAGTAAAGAGTACCCTGGCAATAAAGTCCTGCAGTATTCCTTTAGGGTAGCTATGATGAGTATCGACTTGCATGTGAATCATCAGCTATTATTCTCAGATGAGTTATCTGGTATTACTAATGTGGATCCCCCTCTGGCTGAAACTCATTGTTCTATGAAATATGTTGTGGTTGTTTGTTTTTGGGTGGATATGGCAACTAGTGAATAAACACATGTGCAAACACAAGGTTTAGAAAATAGTCTAGAATCCAGAGTAATTCCAAAGTTTCAGCTTCACTATTTAATCTCTGTTCTTAGCCACACCAAGAACTAGGGATATTATGTGCTGAAACCAGACATTTTGCCTGACCCATTTTTTTACGGAATCTTCCATTTTATAGCGATAGTAAACCAAGATGGCCGATTGGCAGGAAACCAGAGCTGGAACTCTAAATGGTTCTAAATGAGTGCAGATCACGTCTGAGTTGTGCAGTAATGACATTCATTACATGCCTCTTGCAGAGCTGGCCATGTCACAGACAGCTGTGGGCATTCATTCATTCACACCCACATCCCACTGCAGAAACCGAGGACGGTGTGACTTACACAAACACACACACAGAGCCAATCTCTGCCTGCCCCTCCACTAAATGTGTTTTAGCAAGTCCCTTGGTGCTACCAAAAAAACAGAGGCAAAAAGTACTGACATAGAGTATGACATTGGTTTAAAGTACTCCCCTACATGTTTAACAGTCATAACCCACTAATTTACTAATACTAACTGCCCATTAGTAACAGTAGCCTAACGATCAATGCCATGGTACGGCATCAGTCAGATCCTAGGTCAGGGTGTGTCACGATGTCAAGGTGTGTGAAGATGTGTCGTCAAGGTGTGTCAGGCTGTGTCAGACTGTCAGGTGTTCTGTCTGTCAGGTGTTCTGTCTGCCAGCTTCAGCATTCTCTCCTTTAATATATCTTTCTCACTCTCTTTTAAACTCAAAACTCTCTCATTCTCTCTCTCTCTCTCGCCCTCTTAGAATTCCCTCTCTTACCTCCCATCCATCTCTCTCCCTTTCATTCTCTCCCCCATCCATCTCTCTCTCTCCCTCTCACTCTCCCCCATCCATCTCTCTCTCTCTCCTCATTTCCTTTGTGTCACATCCTCTCTTTATTTCCGTCTCCCTAGTTGACAGTCAGTAGGCAGGGAAAGGAAAGGCTGAGAGAGGCTGAGGGAATCCAGGCCAGTTCTCTGGTGTGATGTGAGCAGCTTTATCTCTGCTCCACATGCACTGGAATTTAATCTGCAGCTTCTTGGGCAGATTGAAGTAAAATAGAGCGTGAGAGTGAGATAGTATGTCTGATGATTTTAGAAATACTTGATAGTGAGTGCTCTGCATTGGGCCACCCATGTCCTCAATCTCTAAATAAAGGTTAAACAAAAATGAAATAACAATCACTAGGTGAGTATTTCAAGGTGACCATGATGAGAGTCCCTATACCTCCTGTGTTGTACCACCTATTCCAAGGTCAGTCCATACCCAGGACTATGGGCATTTTAGTCATTTAGCAGACAGTCTTATCCAGTGCAATTTACAGTAGTGAGTGTATACATTTCCAAAGTTTTTTCATACTGGTCCCCCATGGGAACCAAACCCACAACCCTAGCGTTGCAAGCTCCATGCTCTACCAACTGAGAGAGAGACACACACACACACACACACACACACACACACACACACACACACACACACACACACACACACACACACACACACACACACACACACACACACACACACACACACACACACACACACACACACACACACACACACACACACACACACACACACACACACACTCTCTCTCTCTTTATCTGTCAGAATAAATTGAGGGGAGAGGCTAATCTACCAGGAGAGAAGCTAATCCAGGTCTGAAAAATGGAAGAGATAACTCATGCTTTAGTTTCCCTCTATAATACATAGCTCAGCATACCTCTGAACACATTAGCATTTTTTGGTAACACTACTGTCCTTGTTGGCAACCATTAATTCATTTAATCTGAGTGGTACTGTACACTCAAATGCAAAAATTATCCACAATGCTGACAGCACTCTAAATACACACACACACAATCAAACACACACACAGTTGAGCTCTTTGGAAACCATTAGCCTCTACCCATCTCTTGAAAATAGATCATTTCTGCAAGCCTCTCTTGCGTCACCATAGCAACCAGCTCCAATGTGATGGTGGGGAAAGGGAACATTTCTCCAGCTCTTCCACCATCATCCCTAGTATAGTCTTCTTTATCTGAATCAAAGCTATAGTAATAATGTCAATCATTTCCAAAGGGAAGTTTGACTTGCATGGGTAACATGGGAATGTTGAGCTAAAATGGTTCTTGAAATTAAATATAATTATTTAATTATGAATCTATTATTCTGGTAGTTCTGTATTCTGATTCCTGGTTGGCTGTAAGGATGTTAACCTTTTATTGATGAACAGTTTTTGTGCTGAAGTTGCTTCCAGAGGCAGTTTGGAACTTGGTAGTGAGTGTTGCAACCAAGGATAGACAATTGTTGGTGCTATGCACTTCACCACTCTGTGGTCTGGTTCGGTGAGCTTAATTTGATGGTGTGTATAAACTTTTGTATCTATAGTTTACATGCTACCAATCCAGATGGTCTAGTCATACATTCAGAGCACGTGGCTGTGGATGGTCTCTGTGAGATTGGGTTCTAGGGAGCGCACTGGACCTACAGCACATTGCTGGTGGCCTTATGTCTATTGATTACTGCTACACTAACTACTGTACCCTTAATGTACTGACTGATGGCTGTGTGATATCTACAGCTGGTCTACACTTTACTGACTGAATGCTGTTTGATATCTACAGCTGGTCTACACTTTACTGACTGATGGCTGTTTGATATCTACAGCTGGTCTACACTTTACTGACTGATGGCTGTGTGATATCTACAGCTGGTCTACACTTTACTGACTGATGGCTGTTTGATATCTACAGCTGGTCTACACTTTACTGACTGATGGCTGTTTGATATCTACAGCTGGTCTACACTTTACTGACTGATGGCTGTGTGATATCTACAGCTGGTCTACACTTTACTGACTGATGACTGTGTGATATCTACAGCTGGTCTACACTTTACTGACTGATGGCTGTTTGATATCTACAGCTGGTCTACACTTTACTGACTGATGGCTGTGTGATATCTACAGCTGGTCTACACTTTACTGATTGATGGCTGTGTGATATCTACAGCTGGTCTACACTTTACTGACTGATGGCTGTTTGATATCTACAGCTGGTCTACACTTTACAGGCTGATGGCTGTGTGATATCTACAGCTGGTCTACACTTTACTGACTGATGGCTGTTTGATATCTACAGCTGGTCTACACTTTACTGACTGATGGCTGTGTGATATCTACAGCTGGTCTACACTTTACTGACTGATGGCTGTTTGATATCTACAGCTGGTCTACACTTTACTGATTGATGGCTGTGTGATATCTACAGCTGGTCTACACTTTACTGACTGATGGCTGTGTGATATCTACAGCTGGTCTACACTTTACTGACTGATGGCTGTTTGATATCTACAGCTGGTCTACACTTTACTGGTTGATGGCTGTTTGATATCTACAGCTGGTCTACACTTTACTGACTGATGGCTGTGTGATATCTACAGCTGGTCTACACTTTACTGATTGATGGCTGTGTGATATCTACAGCTGGTCTACACTTTACTGACTGATGGCTGTTTGATATCTACAGCTGGTCTACACTTTACAGGCTGATGGCTGTGTGATATCTACAGCTGGTCTACACTTTACTGACTGATGGCTGTTTGATATCTACAGCTGGTCTACACTGTACTGACGTATGTTCCTCTGAGTGATGAGGACAGAGAGAGATGGAAGGGAAGGGTGTAACACACAGGGGTGTGTTCAGAACGGGTGAAAGTTCAGTTAGAAATGTGATGCATAGAGCTGACAGGCTCTATTATTCCCCATGACAGGGAAGGTACTCTATGTTCTACAAAATACATTTCCATTTGAATTAGGCTTTTCTCTTTGTTAAGTCTGTAGGAATCTGTATGGTACAATCATAATGTCTTTATAATGACAGAATAGTTATCCTCTTCACACCAGATAATAATGGAGGCTGATGATGGTTTAACCGTTACCAGTATCGTATTAAAGTATTAGCAGCCATTTGAAACACTTTCTACATGTTTTGGTCTCCATGAATCATATTCCACTTATTGGGTTACACATAAATAATGGCATTATTATTGAATATGTGTTTGTTTTTATTTTCCAAAGCCGATAGAGAAGTGATCAATGTCCCACTATTCAATGCCATCTCAACAAACATAGATTTACGTGGTGCACCCCTCTGTCAATTATGGTTACACACTTGGACCCACCAAGTAGCGCCATCAGTGTTCTGTTGCAACCTGATGGGTACTTTCTCATGTCCAATTACTTCATTTCAAAGGAGAATAATCTGTTTGGTCATTCGTTCTTTGATTGATGAAGCGAATGGTTTAATGCTTTAAACAGGACATGCAAACATGGAGATTTTCTAAAGGAGGCCCACCCAGAATGCTCTCTGTTTATCACGACCAAGGGATTTACTCTCTTTTCCTGGCAGACGTTGATTAACTCAAAACATTACTGAAAGCTTATTTAGACTTTCAGACAGAAAACTAATGACTGTCAGCATTTTATTTGGATTCAGATTCTGCCTTGTTTACAGAACCAGCTGTAAAGCACTTGACTGCACAGCATGGTATCGATTATGGCAGTGCCTACCGGCATCAATGAGTAGCCTAGATTATTTTGTGGAACGGGAGTAAATATAAGGCTATCTATGCCCCCCCCCCCCCCCCCCCCCCACACACACACACACACACACACACACACTCTTTCCCATTGTGTAAGGTTAGGTAATGTAATGTGTGTGGGAACGTGGTGGTGCAGGGCTGGTGGACTATAGCCAGCTAGGTGTGTGTGTGTGTTTGTGTGTGTGTGTGTGTGTGCGTGTGTGAAAGCAGTTCAGGAAAGATAAGGGGAAAGGAAGGCTGGTGCAGCAACACGCCTCTCATCATGCGGCACATGGATCAGGATGTGCTGCCATGGCAACCCTCCTCCTCTGACCCACTGTTCGGCTGTGCATTGTGTATCAGTGTGCGGTAGTGAGCGTGTGTGTGTGTAGCTGTGTGTGTGTAGCTGTGTGTAGCTGTATGTGGCTGTGTGTGTGGAGGATGAAGTGGCTTCATATTGACCTGTTAAGCAGATTGTTCTGCATGCAAACATGAAACGGTGTAGTGGGCGACTGGGAGCTGGATGTCTCCGGCTCGTACCTATTGATAGAAATCATCTCTGAATCCCTCTATGGCAGACATGTTTGATGGTTTCTGAGCTGCTATCAATAATCACGGCACAAAGACTTGCAGGAGGTCATTACAATTTAAATTGATTGAGGTCATTAGAATGCAATAAGTTATTTCATAGTTAATGGTGTTTGTTTCTGATGAACAACAAACACAATGCTCAGTTAGATTACCACAAAGAATGCATATATAAGGCTGTTTAAAATGCAGTACTATTCAGAAACTGCCCAGAGAGATTCATTTAAAGTATGTGCTAACCAGTTAAGACAAAGAATGGATTCCTACATGTTAACTGATCCATTGTTTCAGTTTGCTCTTCTGGCAATGCCCCCCCCCCCCCCCCCCCACCCCCCCCCCACTAAGCATCTACACACCCGTAAGGGAACGCGTATAGTACAGTAGGTGTATTTGCCTTTAGTCATCTAATACTGGTCCTCTGCCTTCAATTTATCTTTCCTTCATACATTGGACACTTCTCCACAGTCAGTTTCTGCTTTCCTGGCCAGCCTAGTGCAATGCCTTCCTGACCCACATAAAGCATGTGCAGAGTGATTGGGTCTGGGCCTGGTTGGCCGGGCCTTCAAAAAGCCCTGCAGGGATTATAGTTTAGTAGGACCACTTCTCGGGGTCAAGACTTTATGGGTCACGGCTCAGTGAAGAGGGAGGGGTACTCTATTCTATATATCCTCACCAAGGCCAGGACGAGTCTGGGGCCACGTGAACAGAGGAGGACCTACACAGACACACATACACACACACACACACACACACACACACACACACACACACACACACACACACACACAAAATATTTAGAAAAATAAATAGATAATTCATGCAAGCTGTGGACAATATGGGAGGCCTCCATCACTGGAGGGGTCACCAGTAAAGGTATATTTAACAGGATCAAGAAGACGACCCCTACAGTATCACATCCACATACATGACTAATAAACAGAACAGTAACTAATGATATGACTGTAGCCCTGGGGGCATGTCTGATAAACAGACCAGTAACTAATGATATGACTGTAGCCCTGGGAGCATGTCTGATAAACAGACCAGTAACTAATGATATGACTGTAGCCCTGGGGGCATGTCTGATAAACAGACCAGTAACTAATGATATGACTGTAGCCCTGGGGGCATGTCTGATAAACAGACCAGTAACTAATGATATGACTGTAGCCCTGGGGGCATGTCTGATAAACAGACCAGTAACTAATGATATGACTGTAGCCCCGGGGACATGTCTGATAAACAGACCAGTAACTAATGATATGACTGTAGCCTTGGGAGCATGTCTGATAAACAGACCAGTACCTAATGATATGACTGTAGCCTCGGGGGCATGTCTGATAAACAGACCAGTAACTAATGATATGACTGTAGCCCTGGGGGCATGTCTGATAAACAGACCAGTAACTAATGATATGACTGTAGCCCCGGGGGCATGTCTGATAAACAGACCAGTAACTAATGATATGACTGTAGCCCTGGGGGCATGTCTGATAAACAGACCAGTAACTAATGATATGACTGTAGCCCTGGGGGCATGTCTGATAAACAGACCAGTAACTAATGATATGACTGTAGCCCTGGGGGCATGTCTGATAAACAGACCAGTAACTAACGATATGACTGTAGCCCCGGGGGCATGTGAACCTTCTCTGTATCATTTCAATGATGTCATGTCGTAACTCATGTGGCAACCCATACGTACAATGTATGTTTTGAATCAAAGAGTCTACTAAATGATGTATATCACTCACAGAAGGGGTGGCGGGTAGCCTAGAGGTTAGAGCGTTGGGTCAGTCATTGACAGGTTGCTATTCAAATCCCTGAGCTGACATAGTAAATATCTGTCATTCTGCTCCCTGATCAAGGCAGTTAACCCACTGTTCCTAGGCCATCATTGTAAACAAGACTTTTTTCTTAACTGATTTGCCAAATCTAATGAAAAATAAAGAAGGCAGACAGCCTCCATTAGCATATCTGTGCTAGGTTTATTTATTTGACATATATATATTTTTTTTTTTATCAAGGAAATCCCATTGAGACCAATACCTCTGTTGCAAGGAAGCCCTGCATGTACACCAATCATATAACATTTACAAATACAATGTACCAAAAACATAAAAACCCAATATTTACAAGCCGTGTGTCCCTGTGATGTGGATGTTAGGTGAGGGAACTCTCCTGTACTGTCTGTGGTCTAGTCTGACTCATGGAGACTGCTGTGTTGCTCTTGTTTTCCAGCCCAGTGGTTGGACAGAGGACATTTCCACAGGGATATAGCTACAGGGTTCCAGTTTCAGATGGACTCACTGATGCATTTCAGAACCATTACTGTTTTACTGCTACTGTTAATGGACCTGCTTTGCTGAGCTGTACCTCCTTGCCTTGCCTTGACTTGCCGATGCCAAAACAATCCTGTTAGCTATGCCAGGGTTAATGTAAGATCAGTGATCTACTGGTGCAGTGCATCACTGTCTTTCTCATTCATCTATTGATTGAATAAGAGGATAAATGGACATAATACACTAACTGAACTGCAGGGTGAGCCTCTGGACACTGACTTTGATCCTCCTCTTAGACACTTTTATGCCTTTTCTAATGCATTAAATTATTCCAATTCTCATGATGAAGTTCTTGAATATAAACTGATTAATGAAAGTGTGTGGACAAATTGTGCACAAATAGAATACAATATAGAAAGACTGTACTGGCTAGACACCATCTGCAGACAAATACAGCAATGAGACCCAAGCCATTGTGCCAATCCGTGGCATTGTCCATGCCATATCAATCCCCCTCACTCTGGACTCATTGTGCCGTCTGCTGGAATGATTGTGTCGTTGCACCATTAGGCTTGGGAGTCATTATGGAGTAGAGATGTGAACAATTCTATTATTTAGGAAAATGGATTGAGCTCATATGATCTTTATCCAGGTTGTTGAGTCTTTTTAAGTAGCAGTCACTTCCTGGATGCCTGAATGGTACTCCACAGGGTAATCAAATCAAAAGTGTTGTCAAACAGCAGTGAATATAGCTTTCTATAGCGTTCTACAACAGTGTCTGGATACCTGGTTTTTACTCTGGACTGGGCTGAAGATGAAAGGTTTTATTCCATAGTACTGTACGGTGTAGCTGAAGAGGCTCAGCTGCCACCTATCAATATTTTAGCTGTGCTTTAATGCACTATCTCAGCCAATGCCAATTCTAGATTAATATTTAAGAATCATTCTGAGGGAAGGAAGTACAGCGCTCTATCTCTTGTACCCCTGTACGTCTCTCCCTCTCACCCACTCACCGTCCCTCAAACCGTTTCATTTAGAGCAACATTAAAGTCTCTCTTTTTAGACGATTAAAGGCAGGGGGTATTCCTACTAATTTCAACTAAACATCAAACTTGGATTTGCAAAAATGTTAAGTGGAACAGACAGCTTTGCTCTCTACTTTTTGATCTGGTCCAGCAGGAAGAGCTGACAGACACAGACAGATAAAGGCCACAGCCATATGAAGGTCAGGATATGAATGCAGCTTCCTGTCTGCTCTCATGCAACCTACAGAGAACAGCAGTTAACCAAAGCAAAGAGAGAACAGCACATGTTGTGTGTTACGGCCATTGCCTACACGGTCGTTCTCACTGACAGTGGAATTCAGTGTTCAAACAGCTTGTACATATCCCAGTCAATACCGCTACGTTATTGAATGGTGAGTTATAACCTAAGCAAACATTTTGGAGAGGTTATTTCAGACACACATTTCAGCCATTTGGTCAAGAGGTAATGACAATATTAGTAGTATGTAGTATCAATATGTATTCATGCCTGTTATACTGCAGCACCTTTCAAAGGAAGCAGGAAATACGTCTCCTGGGAAGGGCTTTCCGTATGAGCATAATGTTTGAAAAGCACTTCACAAATACAGTTATTATCTTTATTACAACAGAAATTCAATTTGATTACAGTCGTTACAGTCGTTATGGATGAGGAAGGGATGATGGTCGCTGACTGAATAAACAAAAACAGCAACAAGGAAACAGATTTTTTTTATCAGATAATTTGTACTTAAAGATCAGGGTATGAGTATCAAGAGATCCAGGGAGACAACAGTCTTCTATTCTACTATCATCACCACAGTTCATCTGTTTGGGACATATCTTTTGTTTTCTCTTTGGACAGAAATCTTCCCATTGCCAGTTGTGTGGCTGGTGCTAGCTGATAACAGATCTGTTGTGTGGCTGGTGCTAGCTGATAACAGATCACTGACTGTTTAGTCTGTCCCAACTCAGGAACTACCATGGCAGATATCTTGTGTACCCACTGTGTACCCATGACATTTATTTACCCACTCTTGCTCCTTCTATGTGTAAAATCTCAAAGGTTGTCACAATGAAAAAAAAACATGTGGAAATAGGTTGCATGCAAAAAATATCTAGCTAGCTTGGTTAATGTGATGATGATGATCCCCGAGACTGTATTCAAATTTTTGTATTTAAAAAAAATGGGTAGGAGGGGTAATTGATCCCGACCCACAGTCCACCAGTTGCCCATGCCTAGATTAAAGCCTGAACAAATAATACATGAATCTCTGGCTTTTTTGTTCAGTGCTCCAACTTCTTTCTGTCTCAAATTAGTCATTTTTGAAGTTTTTCTTGGTAAGCCCTTTTGTTGGGGAGGAAACTTCTTGGCCCGCACCGTGCACCTCCCAAAGTTGTTGGCCCGTCGCTCCTCTGACCTGATGACATCACGTTGAGAATGCTCTGTTACTAATGAGGGGAGGGTCCAGGATAAAATTTTCCGAGGTTCCTCATGCCCTGCTGGAGGTTAGATTATGTTGTGGTTGACTTAGCCTTGTGAGTCATTCAGTATACAGAGTTACTGGATGCTAGTCTACCCAGCCCATGCCTGGACTTTCCACCCTGGTCTCAGAAAGTGAATAATGTTTTAAAGTAGGTTAAAAAGAATAGGCCAGGGCCCTCCAACCCTGTTTCTAGAGAGCTACCCTCGTGTAGGTTTACTCTCCAACCCTGTTTCTAGAGAGCTACCCTCGTGTAGTTTTACTCTCCAACCCTGTTTCTAGAGAGCTACCCTCGTGTAGTTTTACTCTCCAACCCTGTTTCTAGAGAGCTACCCTCGTGTAGGTTTACTCTCCAACCCTGTTCCTGGAGCTACCCTCGTGTAGGTTTACTCTCCAACCCTGTTTCTAGAGAGCTACCCAAGTGTAGTTTTACTCTCCAACCCTGTTCCCGGAGAGCTACCCTCGTGTAGGTTTACTATCCAACCCTATTCCTGGAGAGCTACCCTCATGTAGGTTTACTCTCCAACCCTGTTCCTGGAGAGCTACCCTCGTGTAGGTTTACTCTCCAACCCTGTTCCTGGAGAACTACCCTCGTGTAGGTTTACTCTCCTACCCTGTTTCTTAGAGCTACCCTCGTGTAGGTTTACTCTCCAACCCTGTTCCTGGAGTTACCCTCGTGTAGGTTTACTCTCCAACCCTGTTCCTGGGGAGCCACCCTCCTGTAAAGTTACTCTGTCCAACCCCAGTTGCAACTTACCTGATTCAGTTTATCAACCAGTTAATTATTAGAATCAGGTGCACTAGATTAGGGTTGGAGTGCCCGGTTTCCCAAAAGCATTTTAAGTTCATCATAAATACCTTAGTAGGAGCATCTTTAAATATCCAAGCTGTTTCACTTGAAAACGCTTGTTATTTATCAAGGGGCTCAGACCACTTGTAGAACAACTAAGTGCATCGTTAGATAATTGTTTGCCCATCCACATCCATTTATACACAGAAGATCTCTGCTAAACATAGAATCAAGCTGTTTATCTGTTTCTCTGTGACCAACGATCATTTCAGAACGTAGTTTACTACACTTTTAAAGTAGCATAAGTCTTCGCAATAGCCCACCGTGGCTCAGTTGATAGAGCATGGCACTTCCAATGCTAGGGTTGTGGGTTCCATTCCCATGGGGATCAGTATGAGAGGAAAAAAGGGTGAAAATGTATGCACTCACTACCGTAAGTTGCTCTGGATAAAATCATCTGCTAAATGACTCAAATGAAAATTGTTACAAGCAGTTGATAAAATGATCCTTTAAATGAATAACGAGATGATTGCATTAAAAGGTAAACACAGTAGGCTACATAGTCCTATATATTTCAATCATATTGAAAGCACTTTAATGTTCATACAATCGAGTTCTATTTTGATAATTGTAGGCTACTGTCTGTAATTGTTGCCTCAATATATTTCATGATGGGTAGTGTGCTCAATGATGTGCCAAATCTGATTTTCTGCATTATTATAGGGTTATATCTCCACTCAATGTTATTGCTAGCACTTGCCACCAAAATAACGTGTACGATCGGGGTTAACTTGGTCATCAGAATAAACACACTGTTTCAAAGCATAGTGCATGTCATGTTTGCCTAAGTACAGTGTAATTACTAGGTGTTACACAGGATGTAGCTAGTTACAATGAAGTGTACCTTGAGGGGTTCTTACTTGTTATTAATGTGTACTCATACAATACATTACCCACCCTTTCAACCTGGCCTTCAATTTAAAGCTTCTGGAAGTTTCACTTAATTTCTGTACCTTATTGTGAAATTGTGATAATACATCCCCAGAAGCTGATCTGTCGTCAGTACTGAGGAATAATTATAGTGTTAAGGTAAGATGTGAATGGAGAAAGCTGATCCAAGAGCAGACATGCCAATTGGGATCCCGAGTGACGCAGTAGTTTAAGGAGCTGCATCTCAGTGCTAGAGGCGTCACTACAGACCCTGGTTCGATTCCAGGCTGTATCACAACCGGCCGTGATTGGGAGTCCCATAGGGCGGCGCACAATTGGCCCAGTGTCATCCGGGTTAGGATTTGGCCCGGGGTAGACTGTCATTGTAAATAAGAATTTGTTCTTAACTGACTTGCCTAGTTAAATAAAGGTTCAAGAAAATAAATAAAAAATGAAGTGGAACTTCCAGATGCTTTGAAACTAGTAATTACATGTACTATGCTTTGAAACAGTGTATTTTTCCACATCTGGGATGACACTCTTATTCGATCCCAGTCAACCTCACTAAGGTTGACCTACTGATCATGTTTTTACCAGCTGAACTAAGTTAACCCAGATGGTACACTTTAAAATTAAGTATTACAGAATGTTCTTTCTGCGTGTTTTGAGAAACACATGTCCCATCTTTGGCCGTTGTAGGAATGATCCATCCTCAAAACACTCATAACTCCAAGTTCCAATGCTATCAGGAACCGGAGCCTTGGAATAGGCTGTGGAGCAGTAAGGATTTAGCTCTCCAGGAACACAGTAGAGCCTTGGAATAGGCTGTGGAGCAGTAAGGATTTAGCTCCAGGAACACAGTAGAGCCTTGGAATAGGCCGTGGAGCAGTAAGGATTTAGCTCTCCAGGAACACAGTAGAGCCTTGTAATAGGCTGTGGAGCAGTAAGGATTTAGCTTTCCAGGAACACAGTAGAGCCTTGGAATAGGCTGTGGAGCAGTAAGGATTTAGCTCTCCAGGAACACAGTAGAGCCTTGGAATAGGCTGTGGAGCAGTAAGGATTTAGCTCCAGGAACACAATAGAGCCTTGGAATAGGCTGTGGAGCAGTAAGGATTTAGCTCCAGTAACACAATGGGTGTATTTATTGTAGCCTATTAGTGTAGTGGTCTAAGTGAACATTAGCTGCTTCTCTGTGTTCTCATGCCTATTAAAGAAAGGTTCAATAAATGTTTAAAAAACATATATATATATATTCTCATCTCTCCTCCCTGGTGGTCCTCTGACTGAAGGTCAAGCAGGGAGGATACTCAGTCAAGCTGTCTTCCTGGAAGACAGACAGACAGTGAGGCGGTGTCCCTTACCGCTCCAGTGTTCCAGCTTAGCAGGAGGGGGAGCAGAGAGAACAAAATGTAGCCCATAGAGAGAATATAAAGAGCTTATAGTCGGTTATATTGATTAGATTTATATCCTCTGAATATTTGAAGCGTATGTAATGTTGACATATATGGCCTACAGCAAGTCAAGGCACCCCCCTCCCCTAACTTCCAGATTCATTCTGTACAATTATTTATCTGTACATTTGATGTATATATATGCCATGTTATGTCATGTCCATGTTAACCCTAGAGGGCTATATTCAAGGGTTATCGAACGATTAGTTTATTCAAGTAGCTATAATGATGGTGTTGATGATATGATGTGGGTTTACATGTGGCAGTTTTGGGAACAGCTGTTAGCCATCAGGAGAGGGAGAGTAGGGGGTGGGGGGGGGGGGGGGGTCACTTTTTAGCCTCTTACTTGGGGGTGTTTCCCAACTGGTTCGCAGTCCTTACTGTATGGGGAATAGGAGGTTGCTGCAATACAGATTTGAATGGAGCGTTGAGCCTTCCTTGAGGCTTCATGACGTTACGTGATTATTTTTCTTCTGAATGCTTTTTAATGTCAGAATTGCGGGAAAATGAGCGGACGTCTGCTAATTGGGAAAGTGCCGCCAATGCGGCAGCGGACTGCGCCCGGTGCGAAAAGGACATTACATTTTACTTCGGGTCCAAGGTAGGCACTAAGCGATTATGATTATAACAATAGAGAACAGCGTGTAACACCATCAGACGATGTACTGTAGCTCTGTAAATTATTCTCAATACTGTGAATGCATGGAATTTGAAATGTGTGTGTATGACTCAAGAGTTGACCAATGAACTTTTTAGAATGTATCCATTGTAGCTTGCTCACCTGATGAAATGATGGGAATTAGGCTGGCAACTGTTGAAAAACAAACAAAAGCATTGAAAAGCGACATTGAAAATGTTTTTTTTTTCTAATTGAAAATTATGTGAATTTTGTTATGTTATTGAAATCAATCAACTGAAATGCATAGTTGCAGTTTAAAAGAAAAAAAACACTCATCAGTTTATTTTATCTATCCACAGCAGCTTTCCCTAGGGACATTTCGAATCTTGATTAAAAAAAATACCTGCTAATGTAATAGAGTTTTGATAAAATTACTAGCTTATAGGCCATATACTGTAAATACTGACATTTTCAACAAAAAAAAGGATATATCTGTATATAGGCTACCTGCTGGGTCAATTGTTGAAATGGATCTAGAGCAAGTGACTCACAGGCAGACAGTCAACATTCTTCTTATTAAGCAAAGCTCTATACTTTGGCAAGTAAGCACTGTAGGCTTGTTAGATGGAGAGTTGGCACTTGTTTTTCACAAGCAATTATGGGATTGGTTAAAAGAACACCCTCCATGGTGGAATTGTGGCAACAGTACCACAGCTACAGTATCTGGGTAATTGAAGATTCATTGAGCGTTCAGCCACAGGTATGCGCTCCCAAGAGTCATGAACTGTGTTTTGCCTAGCTGTACTGTCTGCTGTCCTTCTTTCAATCCTTCTTTCAGTCCAAATACATACAGTGCATTCAGCATGTGTTCACACCCCTTTATTTTTTGCACATTTTGTTGTGTTACAAAGTGGAATTAAAATGGATTCAATTGTCATTTTTGTCAACGATCTACACAAAATATTCTAGTACTCTGTCAAAGTGGAAGAAAAATTCAAACATTTGTCAAAAATAAATGAAGCACTGATGTATTTTGATTAGAGAAGTATTCTTCCCCCTGAGTCAATACATTTTAGAATCACCCTTGGCAGTGATTACAACGGTGACTCTTTCTGGGTAAGTCTCTAGGAGCTTTGCACACCTGGATTGTACAATATTTGCACACTGTTCTTTTAGAAATGCTTCAAGATCTGTCAAATTGGTTGTTGATCATTGCTAGACAACAATTTTCAGGTCTTGCCATACATTTTCAAGCAGATTTAAGTCCAAACTGTAACTCTGCCTGTCAGGAACATTTACTGTCTTCATGGTAAGCAGCAACTCCAGTGAAGATTTGGCCTCATGTTTTAGGTGAATTTGGCCTTACTGAAAGGTGCATTTGTCTCCCAGTGTCTGGTGGAAGCAGACTAATCCAGGTTTTAGGTGCTTAGCTCCATTACATGTATTTTTTTATCCTGAAAAACTCCCCAGTCCTTTTTATTCAGGACAAAAAGTGAATTGCTTTGCCACATTATTTGAGGTATTACTTTAGTGTCTTATTGCAAACAGGAAGCAAGTTTTGGAATATTTATATTCTGTTCAGGTTTACTTCTTTCACTCTGTCAATTAGGTTAGTATTGTGGAGTAACTACAATGTTGTTGCTCCGTCATCAGTTTTCTCCTATCACAGCCATTAAACTCTGTAACTGTTTAAAGTCACCATTGGCTTTATGGGGAAATCCCTGAGTGGTTTCCTTCCTCTCTGGCAACTGAGTTAAGAAGGAGGTCTGTATCTTTGTCGTGAATGGGTGTATTGATACACCATCCTAAGTGTAATGAATAACTTCACCATACTTTAAGGGATATTCAATGTCTGCTTTACCCATCTACCAGTAGGTGTCCTTTTCAAGGCATTGGAAAATGTTTTGGTTAAATCTTTGTTTGAAATTCACTGCTCGACTGAGGGACCTTTTAGATAGTTGTATGTGTGGGGTACAGAGATTAGGTACTCATTAAAAAATCATGTTAAACACTATCATTCCACACAGAATGAGTAGATGCAACTTATTACGTGACTTGTTAAGCACATTTTTCCTGAACTCATTTAGTCTTGGCATAACAAAGGGATTGAATACTTATTGACATATTTAATCATTTTTTATTAATTTTTATTATTAATTAATAAACATATTTCCACTTTGATATTATGAGGTATTGTGTGTAGGCCACTGACAAAAAATCTAAATATTAACCATTTAAAATTCTTGAAATAACACAACAAAATCTGGAAAAGGCAAGGAGTGTGAATACTTTCATAAGGCCCTGTAAATTGAAAATATTGGAGGTGCACTTGATTTAGCTTGGAGTTTGCACTTTTGGAGCTTTCCTATTGTTTCTATATATTGGACAATCTAAATCAAGTGCAGCTAAAGTATTTGGGATTATATGACACAGGTCTGGTTGTTTCAAGGACTTGACCATTAATGGTTTACGCACCTTTTACTGTCTTGTGATATCTATCGGGTCAGGCGATCCACATGTTACCACACACATCAATAGTGGGACTCTCCAATAGTGTGGTGCAGCGACAGTGGCTTTAAACCTGTTCAATGTATCCCTGTGTGCTGTATGTGTGTGGAGGAAGTTCTATGTTGTTTTATTAGGTGTGATGCCTGGGTGCTTATCCAAATGGACCACTTATTAGCTTTGCAGGAATGACATCAAAGTCTTATGGTAGTGTTGCTCTTTCTCTGTATGAGAATGCTAGTGGTTTGTTTATGTAGTCACAGCTATATGAATATGGTTGACATAAATCATTATAGCGCAAAATGTCACACATTTCTCTGCATGATTGTTGATGTTTTCAATGTATTATGATTGATTGAATCAAGTGAAATCATTGTTAGGTTTAGTATCCCTACAGTATGCAGAAAGTTATGTTTTAGCAGTCAGATCATCTAGTAGTCTAGTCATGAACATCTAGTGCATTACACAAGGACAAGCTTTTGATAACCAAGAAGAGTCCTCTTCTTGCACACAGCTGGTCCCAGTTTGTGCCCCGCTAGGGAGGAGGGGAGAATGTAGATCATATTGTCCCCCCCCCTCCCTCCCTCCTTCACCCACCACACGACCCCTCCCTCAATCTTTCAAACCAAAACATTTTCTCAACAACAGAAATTCAAATACTAGCACTAACGCATGAATCAGCCGGTAAGCTTGGAGCAGTGCCACGGACAACAAAAAGCTAATTTCCACCACAATATATGAAGTATGTACAGTAAATGGTTATGTTCCTCCCACCCATCCTTGTCTGAGTTTTAACTCTGTAATGTAAGCTCCAAAGTAGACACATGTTGCAATATCAACAGACTACAGGCTATACAGAGTTGCAGACCCTCCCGGTCTCTCCTGGATTTGCCACCCCCTTGGGGAGATACTGGACACGCCAGGGTCATTCCTTTGTAACAAACCACTGGCCATAAACTACTGCATAAGGTGTGACTTTTCAAATATAAAAGTCTGGGGTGAGTACCTGTGGATCTCTGTTTATCAGTTCAATAATGCCAGAACACTGAATGACTTGCCTTAAAGAACAGGCTCTCCCTCAAAATGTGATCTTTATCAAGTAACAAACATGCTGGTAAACCAGTGTGTATGAGGATAATATTTTCAAATCACAATGTAGAAGATGGTACCTTTCCTTGGACATCAACTCATCACACATTTAGGCCAAATTGTAGTATTACTGTGATCCATGCTGTTCAGCCTAGTCCCGTGATGAATCCTTGCTGGTCTGTGGTTGTTCCAAGACTGCTGTTTATAGCATTGCTGCTTAGAGTGGCGACAAATGCGGCTCACCTCAGTCCTCTGTACAAAGTTTATAGACCAAGAAGTACATTTCAACCATTGCAAATCACAAAACTCTGTTTAGCATTCAATATATAAACCCCCAATCTTGCCATCTTCAATATCTATTTTCTGCAAGCCAGCTAGACATAAAGCTAACAGATCAGACGGATGCAATATTCCTACTATTTTTGAAAGGATATTAAAAGGATATTTAGAGGTTTGGAAAGGATATTAACTCATCATTGCCACTCATTTCTGTGGGCTATCTTTAATGAGATGGTTGTGTATGACAACCACCTACGGAGAGCACTGCAGTGCAGCAACTCAGATCAGGCTTAGAACTCTTAGCTCCACAACCGCCAATTAAAACATTACTCAACACCCTGTCTCTGTGTTGGCCAACAGTTCTGTGTGTCTGTTTTATATGTCTACCTGATGAGGGATGGGAAGGAAATAAAACCCCTAGTTTATAAACTTCTTTTTAGATTCATGTATCCACTTAAGGTGATTGGTGCTTCTGAGAAATGCAAAATTAATTTAAGGGACTTTATAAAATTTTGTGACCGACACCAACATATGCTTTTTGTCCTGTACATTAATGGTAGTAGTTCCCTTCAGTATGCAAAATTATATACTGAAGTGTTCCAGTGACTGGTAGATTCTAAGTTTTACCCAATGCCCTTTTTGGGGGGACTCATTTCTCCGTAGCCATGTGATTAAGTCCAATTGCCTCCTCTGCCTCAGACTTTCTACAGGCCGTTTTTTTCTACCAGTGTATTCTACATATGCAATTCCATGTTCCATCACCCTGCTAATTGCAGAGTAGGAACCCACAAAGAGCCATTTCAACTCAGCCGGGGCAGGAAAGCACAGACAGAGAACAGAAGTCAGGAATGACTCGGGTTTCTAAGGGTCTTATTACAGTATCTACCTTTTGCTATCTGACACGTTTGTGAGAGAACATAACAGTTACATACATCTAAGAGGTACTTAACATTACAGCACTCTTGAGATGTTTCTATTGAAACAATAAAGGCATACAAAGCTCGCTTTAGAACCCGGGTCTCCATTTAAAAAGTCTGTTTTGTCCTGTTCTGAGCCTTACATGACAATAATCGTTTCGACTACATCCTCCACCCCTTCTCATATTCAGTTACATTCAATGACCTGTATTTTCAGTGTGAAATTCAATGACCTGTATTTTCAGCATGTGAAATTCAAATTCACTCATATTCAGATTTATTCAGGGATCCGTTTGGTCCAAGTATTAGTTGCTGTCTTGTGAGCAAGCAACAGATTTTTGGGTTACAGTACCACACTGTAACTGCTCATCTGTGTGTCCTCCTCCCTCCCTCCCTCCTCTCACGTATGGGCCTCTCCAGCATCATCTGTCCCAGGACAGGCCAGGCCAGGTCAGGCAGGCGGGTGGTGGGATGACAGCCCAGACCCACAGGCAGCTGTCACTGGGATTTCCACTTCTTCTCTAACTCCCCTGTTCTATCGCTCCTTGGAGCACGCCATCCCTGAGCTACTTGTCAACCCACCGCCACCCTTGGCCTCGCCCAGTCAACTTGATTTAACATACACGTACCGTGCTGAGGAAACTTCAGTCAAAGTGCCACTCATGGAGCTGCAGTTTGTCACTGAGAGGAAGAAGAGTTCCTAGTTGTGTTAGAATCAAAGCAGCTGTGTGGTGTAACCTAGGCATCCCTTCTCTGATCGAACAGCTTGTAGCTGGCCGTTACCATGGTATCCCTTCAGGAGGACAGATGGACAGTCAAAGCTGTTGCCAATTTAGACCTACCTTTGTCTTATCCTTTAATAACCTCCTCTTTAACTACGAGGGATTGGGTTAAATGTGGAAGACACATTTCAGTTGAATGCTTTCAGTTTTACAACTGGCTAGGTATCCCCCTTTCCTTTACTGTTAGATATCTTTATAACTGTTAATACACAGTAACTATATATTCCCTTCTAAACAGTACCATGCTTTATTATAACCTTTGACCCCTTCTATTCTCAGCTGGGAAGAGAGCAGCTCCATCAGCAGTGGGCTCAGTGATGGCTCTGTAGACAACCTCAGCTCCGAGGAGTTCAACGCCAGCTCCTCCCTCAACTCTCTACCCACCACACCCCTCGGATCCAGACGCAATTCCTCTGTCATGGTGAGTGAAGGGCATATTCAACCACAACAGCCTTAGAGATGTTTATTTTGTATCTCTGTGGACTATATAGGCCACTGCCTGCACACACACGGATCTTACTGGAGAAGCTGTAAGCAGATACCCTGTGATGGCAGAGCAGTATACCTGGTATTTGACAGGACCTGAAAGCATATTCCAGCAGATAAAAGGAACATCTTTATCAGTGTGAGTTATGGAAGAACACAATTTTTCCTCTATAAGTTTAGGTCAGTATTTCATGACTGACAGTGAATCTATTTCCCTGTCTACCTGCTTTGTTTGACAAACTACTGTATGCACATGCACACACACACTGTCTCACTGCTGTAACTGGGAACAGATGAGAGCAGTCTACCTTGTGAGGGCAGTGTATGACTCTTGCTAAGTTATTTATATAAGATTACAATTACCTAAGTTCTTTGTCCTCATAGTTCTGGTTTGTATTTCATGATTTACATTGCACCCATTGCCTGTCTCTTTGTCCCCCTGCCTGCCTGTCTCCCTGCCTGCCTGTGTGTATGATTCACCCTCTGCAGAAGCGTGTCAAATCTGTCATTTGGGTCCCAAAGAAACAGTTCACACGGCCAACACCACAATGTCAATCAATAAGACATGGGTGAAGATGATGACGTCATCAATCAGACATGGATAAAGATGATGATGTCATTGTGCAGCACTTGTTTTCCCCATTATCCAGTCACTGGAAATCAATGTGATATTTTACATTTCATTTAACACTGCAAAATCATTCATCCAACTTAGTCTGTGGACATCTACATTGGATTGAAAGTCAATTTGGTTGAAAGGTGACACTTTTAGTAGGTGATCTCTCAGGTGGAAAAACCGTCACTGATATCGCTTCATACGGCTCTTCTGATTGCCCTTTAGTGACCCCTTCGCTTATCCTTACAACACAAATGATCACGTCAACTTTCAGAAATCAATTATGTTTTGAGAATTCAGATGTTCTTCTGTATCAGTGTGGCGTGGTAAGTACAGAGGTTCTCTTTATTTTAAATGTGTATTTTATTTCACCTTTATTTAACCAGGTAGGCTAGTTGAGAACAAGTTCTCATTGAAAACTGCGACCTGGCCAAGATAAATGCCTAGCAATTCGACACATACAACAACACAGAGTTACACATGGAATAAACAAACATACAGTCAATAACACAAAAGGGAAAAAATTGTCTATATACAGTGTGTGCAAGGGAGGTAAGGCAATAAATAGAACATAGTGCCGAAATAATTACAATTTAGCAATTAAACACTGGAGTGATAGATGTGCAGAAAATGAATGTGCGAGTAGAGATACTGGGGTGCAAAGGAGGGAAAAAAACAGTATGGGGATGAGGTAGTTGGATGGGCTATTTACAGATGGGCTATGTACAGGTGCAGTGATCTGTGAGCTGCTCTGACAGCTGGTGCTTAAAGTTAGTGAGGAAGATATGAGTCTCCAGCTTCAGTGATTTTTGCAATTCGTTCCAGTCATTGTCAGCAGAGAACTGGAAGGAAAGGTGGCCAAAGAAGGATTAGGCTTTGGGGGTGACCAGTGAAATATACCTGCTGGAGCGAGTGCTACGGGTGAGATTCTGCTATGGCAAGCTGAGATAAGGCGGGGCTTTACCTAGCAAAGACTTATAGATGACCTGGAGCCAGTGGGTTTGGCGATGAAAATTAAGCGAGGGCCAGCCAACGAGAGCATACAAGTTGCAGTGGTGTGTAGTATATGGGACTTTGGTGACAAAACAGATGGCACTGTGATAGACTGTATCCAATTCGAGTAGAGTGTTGGAGGCTATTTTGTAAATGACATTGCCGAAGTCAGGATCGGTAGGTAGTTTTACGAGGGTATGTTTGGCAGCATGAGTGAAGGATGCTTTGTTGTGAAATATGAAGCCGATTCTAGATTTAATTTTGGATTGGAGATGCTTAATGTGAATCTGGAAGGAGAGTTTACAGTCTAACCAGACATCTAGGCATTTGTAGATGTCCACATATTCAGACCCGTCCATAAGTCAGAACCGTCCAGAGTAGTGATGCTGGAAGGGGGGACAGCATGCATTTAGTTTTACTTCCATTTAAGAGAAGAGGTAGAGGTCGACCGATTAATCGGAATGGCCGATTAATTAGGGCCGATTTCAAGTTTTCATTACAATCGAAATCTATATTTTTGGACGCCGATTTTGCCATTTTCTTTATTATTATTGTTTTTACACCTTTATTTAACCAGGCAAGTCAGTTAAGAACACACTCTTATTTTCAATAACGGCCTAGGAACGATGGGTTAACTGCCTTGTTCAGTGGCAGAACGACAGATTTTTACCTAGTCAGCTCTGGGATTCAATCTTGCAACCTTACGGCTAACTAGTCCAACGCAATAACCACCTGCCTCTCATTGCACTCCACGAGGAGCCTGCCTGTTACGTGAATACAGTAGAAGCCAAGGTAAGTTGCTAGCTTGCATTAAACTTATCTTATAAAAAAACAATCAATCATAATCACTAGTATACACATGGTTGATGATATTACTAGTTTATCTAGCGTGTCCTGCGTTGCATATAATCGATGCAACGCTGGGGGATGATTTAACAAAAGCGCATTTGCGAAAAAAGCACAATCGTTGCATGACTGTAACTAACCATGAAAACACAAATGCCTTTCTTAAAATCAATACACAGAAGTATATATATATATTTTTAAACCTGCATATTTAGATAAAATAAATCCAGGTTAGCAGGCAATATTAACCAGGTGAAATTGTGTCACTTCTGTTGCGTTCATTGCACGCAGAGTCAGGGTAAATGCAACAGTTTGGGCAGCCTGGCTCATTGCGAACTAATTTGCCAGAATGTTACTTAATTATGACATAACATTGAAGGTTGAACCATGTAACAGGCATATTTAGACTTAGGGGTGCCACCCGTTAGATAAAATACAGAACTGTTCCGTATTTCACTGAAATAATAAACATTTTGTTTTTGAAATGATAGTTTCCGGATTCAACCATATTAATGACAAAAGTCTTGTATTTCTTTGTGTTATTATGTTATAATTAAGTCTATGATTTGTTATTTGATAGAGCAGTCTGACTCAGCGATGGTAGGCAGCAGCAGGCTCGTAAGCATTCATTCAAACAGCACTTTCGTGCATTTTGCCAGCAGCTCTTCGCAAGCACAGCGCTGTTTATGACTTCAAGCCTATCAGCCTAATGGCTGGTGTAACCGATGTGAAATGGCTAGCTAGTTAGCGGGGTGTGCGCTAATAGCGTTTCAAATGTCACTCGCTCTGAGACTTGGAGTAGTTATTCCCCTTGCTCTGCAAGGGCCGCGGCTTTTGTGGAGCGATGGGTAACGCTGGTTCGAGTGTGGCTGTTGTCGATGTGTTCCTGGTTCGAGCCCAGATAGGGGTGAGGAGAGGGACGGAAGCAATACTGTTACAATACTAAAGTGCCTATAAGAACATCCAATCGTCAAAGGTACTGTATATGAAATACAAATGGTATAGAGAGAAAAAGTCCTACAAATACTATCTTAACTACAACCTAAAATCTCTTACCTTGGAATATAAGTCTCATGTTTACAGGAACCACCAACTTTCATATGTTCTCATGTTCTGAGCAAGGAACTCAAACATTAGCTTTTCTACATGGCACATATTGCACTTTTACTTCTCCAACACTTTGTTTTTGCATTATTTAAACCAAATTGAACATGTTTCATTATTTACTTGAGGCTAAATGGATTGTTATTGATGTATTATATTATGTTAAAATAAGTGTTGATTCAGTATTGTTGTAATTGTAATTATTACAAATAAATAAATAAAACAATTGGCCGATTAATGGGTATCGGCATTTTTTGGTACTCCAATAATCGGTATCGTTATCGGTGTTGAAAAATCATAATCGGTCGACCTCTAGTTTGAGGCCACGGAAGGAGAGTTATATGGCATTGAAGCTTGTCTGGAGGTTAATCAAACACAGTGTCCAACAAAGGGCCAGAAGTATACAGAATGGTATCGTCTGCGTAGAGGTGGATCAGAGAATCCCCAGCAGCAAGAGCGACATCATTGAAGTATACAGAGAAAAGAGTCAGCCCGAGAATTGAACCCTGTGGCACCCCCATAGAGACAGCCAGAGGTCTGAACAACAGGCCCTCCGATTTGACACACTGAACTCTGTCTGAGAAGTAGTTGATGAACCAGGTGAGGCAGTCATTCGAGAAACGAAGGCTGTTTAGTCTGCCGATAAGAATATGGTGATTGACAGAGTCGAAAGCCTTGGCCAGGTCTATGAATACAACTGCACTGTATTGTCTCTTATTGATGGAGGTTATGATATTGTTCAGGACCTTGAGCGTGGCTGAGGTGCACCCATGACCAGCTTGGAAACCAGATTGCAATTATCTTGGAAACCAATTATCTTGGATTTATCGGTGGTGACAGTGTATCCTAGCCTCAGTGTAGTGGGTAGCTGGGAGGAGGTGCTTTTATTCTCCATGGACTTCTTTATTCTCCCAGAACCTTTTGGAGTTTGTGCTGCAGGATGCAAATTTCTGTTTGAAAAAGCTAGCCTTCGCATTCCTAACTGCCTGTGTATATTGGTTCCTATTGGTTGCATATCGCCGGGGCTATTCGATGCTAATGCAGTACGCCACAGGATGTTTTTGTGCTGGTCAATCAAATCAAATCAAATGTATTTATATAGCTCTTCTTACATCAGCTGATATCTCAAAGTGCTGTACAGAAACCCAGTCCTAAAACCACAAACAGAAAGCAATGCAGGTGTAGAAGCATGGTGGCTAGCAAAACTCACAAGAAAGGCCAAAACCTATGAAGAAACCTAGAGAAGAACCAGGCTATGAGGGGTGGCCAGTCCTCTTCTGGCTGTGCCGGGTGGAGATTATGTTCATAAATGACCAGCATGGTCAAATAATAATAATCACAGTAGTTGTCGAGGGTGCAGCAAGTCAGCACCTTAGGAGTAAATGTCAGTTGGCTTTTCATAGCCGATCATTAAGAGTATCTCTACCGCTCCTGCTGTCTCTAGAGAGTTGAAAACAGCAGGTCTGGGACAGGTAGCACGTCCGGTGAAGAGGTCAGGGTTCCATAGCCAAAGGCAGAACAGTTGAATGGCAGTCAAGGCTGGTGTGAACCAAGGGCTATATCTGTTCCTGGATAATAAAAAAATGGAAATGTGCATGCTTATTTAAGATTGTGAGCAATACACTTTTAAAGAATAACCAGGCATCTTCTACTGACGGAATGAGGTCATTATCCTTCCAGGATAACCGGGCCAGGTCGATTAGAAAGGCCTGCTCACTGAAGTGTTTTAGGGAGCATTTGACAGTGATTAGGGGTGGTCATTTGACCGCAGACTCATTACGGACACAAGCAATGAGGCAGTGATCGCTGAGATCCTGGTTGAAGACAGCAGAGGTGTATTTGGAGGGCCGGTTAGTTAGGATGATATCTATGAGGGTGCCTGTGTTTACGGATTTGGGGTTGTACCTGGTAGGTTCATTGATCATTTGTGTGAGATTGAGGGCATTAAGCTTAGATTATAGGATGGCCGGGGTGTTAAGCATGTCCCAGTTTAGGTCACCTAACAGCACAAGCTCTGAAGATAGATGGGGGGCAATCAATACACATATGGTGTACATGGCACAGCTGGGGGCAAAATGTGATCTATAGCAAGGGGCAATGGTGAGAGACTTGTTTCTGGAAAGGTGGGTTTTTAAAAGTAGAAGCTCAAATTGTTTGGGCACAGACCTGGATAGTAAGACTTAACTCTGTAGGCTATCTCTGCAGTAGATTGCAACTCCGCACCCTTTGGCAGTTCTATCTCGTCGGAAAATGTGATAGTTAGGGATGGAAATGTCAGGGTTTTTGGTGGCCTTCCTAAGCCAGGATTCAGACACGGCTAGGACATCTGGGTTGGCAGAGTGTTTTATTCACTGCTATAGCACAAACTTAGGGAGTAGACTTCTAATGTTAACATGCATGAAACCAAGGCTTTTACTGTTACAAATGTCAACAAATTAGAGCGCCTGGGGAATGGGAGTGGAGCTAGGCACTGCAGGGCCTACCTTAACCTCTACATCACCAGAGGAGAAGAGGGGGAGTAGGATAAGGGTACAGCTAAAGGCTATAAAAACTGGCCATCCAGGTCGTTCGGAACAGAGAGTAAAAGGAGCAGGTTTCTGGGTAGAATAGATTCAAGGCATAATGCACAGACAAAGGTATGGTAGGATGTGAATACAGTGGAGGTAAACCCTGGCATTGATTGACAATGAGAAAGGTTTTGTCTCTAGAGACATCAATTAAACCAGGTGAGGTCACCGCATGTGTGGGAGGTGGGACAAGAAGGTTAGCTCAGGCATATTGAGCAGGGCTGGAGGCTCCACTGTGAAATAAGACAATAATCACTAACCAAAACAGCAATGAACAAGGCATATTGACATTGGGGAGAGGCATGCGTAGCATAGGTCTTTGTCCACAGGTGAAAAATGCTTTGCAGGCATCTTGTCACTCCTGGTGTTACTGTGGCAACACTGCTTCTTCCTGCTGTCATTGTCCTCATCCCAGAGAGAAGAGAGTGATGAATCATGGGGATTAGTATAGCTGACTGGGCCATCTGTGACTATATCACATTAAGTAGGTGTGCTGCCAAGGTCTACTGTGCCCAATTTTTTATCCTCGCAGCCCCCCAATTCACAACAGGATAACCCATTAGATACGGTATGGTGCTCTCAAAGCAGCAACATAGTACCTACAATCAATTGGTCATATTTCGGCATAATAGCCAAGTACAGTATTTCCACCTTATCGCTTGGTATAATGTTGTATCTACTTGGTCACATACATATGGTTAGCAGATGTTAATGTGAGTGTAGCTAAATGCTTGTGCTTCTAGTTCCGACTGTGTAGTAATATCTAACAAGTAATCTAACAATTTCACAACTACCTTATACACACAAGTGTAAAGGAATGAATAAGAATATGTACATATAAATATATGGATGAGTGATGGCCGTGCGGCATAGGCAAGATGCAGTAGATGATACAGAGTACAGTATATACATATGAGATGAGTAATGTAGGGTATGTAAACATTATAAAGTTCCATCGTTAAAAGTGACTAGTGAGGGCCTCCCGGGTAGCGCAGTGGTTAAGGGCGCTGTATTGCAGCGCCAGCTGTATCACCAGAGACTCTGGTGATACAGAGTCTCTGGGTATCATCTACTGCATCTTGCCTATGCCGCACGGCCATCACTCATCCATATATTTATATGTACATATTCTTATTCATTCCTTTACACTTGTGTGTATAAGGTAGTTGTGAAATTGTTAGATTACTTGTTAGATATTACTGCACAGTCGGAACTAGAAGCACAAGCATTTAGCCCAGGCTCTGTCGTAACCGGCCGCAACCGGGAGGTCTGTGGGGCGACGCACAATTGGCCTAGCGTCGCCCGGGTTAGGGAGGGCTTGGCCGGTAGGGATATCCTTGTCTCATTGCACACCAGCGACTCCTGTGGTGGGTCGGGCGCAGTGCGCGCTAACCAAGGTTGCCAGGTGCAATGTGTTTCCTCTGACACATTGGTGCGGCTGGCTTCCGGGTTGGATGCGCGCTGTGTTAAGAAGCAGTTGGGTTGTGTATCGGAGGATGCATGACTTTCAACCTTCGTCTCTCCCGAGCCTGTACGGGAGTTGTAGCGATGAGACAGGATAGTAGCTACTAAAACAATTGGATACCATAAAATTGTGGAGAAAAAAGGGGTAAAAAAAAACAAACAAAAAAAAAAAAAAAAAAAAAAAGTGACTAGTGATACATTTATAACATCCAATGTTTAATTATTAAAGTGGTTGTAGATTTGAGTCAGTATGTTGGCAGCAGCCACTCAATGTTAGTGGTGGCTGTTTAACAGTCTGATGGCCTTGAGATAGAAGCTTTTTTCAAGTCTCTCGGTCCCCGCTTTGATGCACCTGTACTGACCTCGTCTTCTGGATGACAGTGGGGTGGCTCAGGTGGTTGTTGTCCTTGATGATCTTTTTGACCTTCCTGTGACATCGGGTGGTGTAGGTGTCCTTGAGAGCAGGTAGTTTGCCCCCGGTAATGTGTTGTGCAGACCTACCCTCTGGAGAGCCTTATGGTTGTTGGCGGAGCAGTTGCCATACCAGGCGGTGATACAGCCAACAGGATGCTCTCAATTGTGCATCTGTAAAAGTGTGTTTTCGGTGACAAGCCACATTTCTTCAGCCTCCTGAGGTTGCTCCTTCTTCACCATGCTGTCTGTGTGGGTGGACAATTTCAGTTTGTCTATGATGTATACGCCGAGGAACTTAAAACTTTACACCTTCTCTACTACTGTCCCGTGGATGTGGATAGGGAGGTGTTGTTTCCTGAAGTCCACAATCATCTCTTTTGTTTTGTTGAGTGTGAGGTTATTTTCCTGACACTACAGTTCGAGGGCCCTCACCTCCTCCCTGTAGGTCGTTTCATCATTGTTGGTAATCAAGCCTACCACTGTAGTGTCGTCTGCAAACTTGATGATTGAGTTGGAGGCGTGCATGGGCATGCGGTCATGGGTGAACAGGGAGTACAGGAGAGGGCTGAGAACGCACCATTTCGCTACACTCGCATTAACATCTGCTAACCATGTGTATGTGACAAATAAAATTTGATTTGATTTGTGGGGCCCCAGTGTTGAGGATTAGCGGGGTGGAGATGTTGTTACCTTCCCTCTCCACCTGGGGGCGGTCCTTCAGAAAGTCCAGGACCCAGTTGCACAGGGCGGGGTCGAGACCCAGGGTCTCGAGCTTAATGACGAATTTGGAGGGTACTATGGTGTTAAATGCTGAGCTGTAATCGATGAACAGCATTCTTACATAGGCATTCCTCTTGTCCAGATGGGTTAGGACAGTGTGCAGTTTGATTGTGATTGCGTCATCTGTGGACCTATTGGGGCAGAAAGCAAATTGGAGTGGGTCTAGGGTGTCAGGTAGGGTGGAGGTGATCTGATCCTTGACTAGTTTCTCAAAGCACTGCATGATGGCGGAAGTGAATGCTACGGGGCGATAGTCATTTAGCTCAGTTACCTTAGCTTTCTTGGGAACAGGAACAATGGTGGCCCTCTTGAAGCATGTGGGAACAGCAGACTGGGACAGGGATGGATTGAATATGTCCTTAAACATACCAGGTTGCTGGTCTGTGCATGCTCTGAGGACACGGCTAGGTATGCCGTCTGGGCCGGCTGCCTTGCGAGGGTTAATAACACGTTTAAATGTTTTACTCACGTTGGCTATGGTGAAGGAGAGCCCGAAGGTTTTGGTAGTGGGCCGTGTCAGTTGCACTGTATTGTCCTCAAAGCGAGCAAAGAAGTTGTTTAGTTTGTCTGGGAGCAAGACGTCGGTGTCCCCGGTCGGGGCTGGTTTTCTTTTTGTAATCCGTGATTGACTGTAGACCCTGCCACATACGTCTCGTGTCTGAGCTGTTGAATTGTGACTCTACTTTGTCTCTCTACTGACGCTTAGCTTGTTTGATTGCCTTGCGGAGGGAATAGCTACACTGTTTATATTTGGTCATGTTTCCGGTCACCTTGCCATGATTAAATGCAGTGGTTCGCGCTTTCAGTTTTGCGCGAATGCTGCCATCAATCAATGGTTTCTGGTTGGGGAAGGTTTTAATAGTCAACATTGGTACAATATCACCGATGCACTTGCTAATAAACTCGCTCACCAAATCAGCGTATTCATCAATGTTGTTGTTCGCCGCAATGCGGAACATATCCCAGTCCACGTGATCAAAGCAATCTTGAAGCGTGGAATCAGATTCGTCAGACCAGCATTGAACAGACCTGAGCACGGGTGTGTCCTGTTTTAGTTTCTATCTATGGACTTACCCACTAAACCAGTGTCCACCTTGTATTAACAGACTTCTGCTCAGGTACGCGTTAGGTGAAACAGCATTGTGTCCTTGTTGTTTTGATGAATGAGTCTTGCGCTGCTCAACAAAGAGGAGAGCAGAGGTGATTCAATAGAGTTGAAGTGAATTGTGCCCTACAGGAAGGTACTGTATTGTTTTAGCCATTCCCATCCTTGGCCACCGTGCTGAACGTTATTGTAAGGAAAGGTCAGAGTTAATCATTCTCAGCTGGTTCTAGTTTAATTGGACAGTTAATATTGTGCCTGCCCCGCAGACCACGAAAGAGCAGTCGTTACGTAATATGGTAGCAGTGGCCTAGAAAGGGGAGGGTGTTGAAAAACATTGTGAAAATAGCTGAAGCAAGACTGGGGCATTTGGAATCGAGTACACTGTTAAATCAGCCCAGATTGACCAACCTTTCATGTAGCACGTCATCCACAATGCATGTCATGAGTATGCAATGTGGCTTCAGAACGCCAAGTCAAAAAGACTGATCATCCATTATGGGATTTAAAGGAGAACATGATTCATCCTTGATTCATTATTTCTATTAGTGACTACTGCAGTGAAAGACTCCGCAGATCATAACATAGTGACTGCAGTGAATCTCTGATGTTAAACAGTATAGGCTTATCAGTTCCTCCCACATGCTCTTTCTCTGAAATGCAGACAGGCACTCAGACGGGACAGCAGAGATTACTGAGTGTAAACTGAGGTTCTGGCAGAGATAACAAACACAGTGTCTCATATGTACGCACACACGAACACACACCTGGCTGCCTCTCACATGACCCCTACAATAAAAATGTTAAATTCAGAAAATTCAAGAATTCCTAAATCTGAATTTCAATTATTTTTCTTCATTGATTGAACTAAAATGGAATTGACTTCAACACTGTGTTTACCATTGTGACCATACAAATATAATTTTTCCATTTGCAGAATACTTCATATCTCAATGGTTATGTCCCTATGTCCCTATGCAGCTCCGCACCGATGCTGAGAAGCGCTCCCTGGTGGAGAGTGGCCTGTCCTGGTACAGTGAGGATGCCAAGGCCGCACGCAAGATGGACGGGGGCAGCTACGAAACTGGGAGCCTCAAGACCGAGACCCCCAGCAAGTGGAGGAAGTCCTCGAGACCCATGGAGAGTGCTAGTGAGGACGCAGGGGTCAAAGGGGAACTGAGGAAGCCCCAGATCCTGGGTCAGCCAGGGAACTTTAATAAGAAGGGGCGCCACCCTCCTGTGGGCGTGACCTCACCCATTACCCACACCTCTCAGAGCGTGCTCAAAGTGGCAGGTCAGATTGAATAACATGTGTTATCTCTATCTCTGTCTCTCTCTCGTTCTGCCTCTCTCGCTCTGCCTCTCTTGCTCTGCCTCTCTCGCTCTGCCTCTCTCGCTCTGATTCTCTCGCTCTAAGGTCTTTCTCCCCTCTCTCTCTCAATTCAATTCAGTGTGCTTTTTATTGTCATGATGTAACAATGTACGTATTGCCAAAGCATACTTTACAATATTAACATAATTAATAATAATAATCAACAGTAACAACAATAACCAAGGGTCAAAATAACCATACATTGAACAATAACAATAAGCATAAAGGACATGTCCAGGTTGCTTGGTCTGTCAGACACTGTCCCTGATCTTACGGCCGGCAGCAATGTAGTGCCCCGACCCAACAGCACATATAGCCTATCCTCATCAGAGAGGTCTTTGAAACATTGAATAAGGGGAAATGAAACTCTCTGTCTCGGGTTCTGCTGTAGTGAAGTGGTTGCACAGCCTTTGTTTTCCTGTGTCTACCCTTCTCAATGGCAAGCCTGTACTTTCTCAAGTTTTTTTTTATTTAAAATGTAAATATATTTTAATCCCATTTTCTCCCTAATTTCGTGATATCCAATTAGTAGTTACAGTCTTGTCTCATTGCTGCTTCTCGGGAGAGTCAAAGGTCGAGAGCCGTGTCCTCCAAAACACGACCCAGCCAAACCCCCCGGTTGCGGCCGGCTGCGACAGAGCTTGGCCTCAAACCAGGATCTATAGAGAACAGCTAGCACTTTTATGCAGTGCCCAACACCACTGCCCCACTTGGGAGGCCCCCATCAAGGGTTTTCTAAGATTTTGATCAGTAACCATGGTAACCATGGTCAAATAGTTTGCCACGGTGTATAGTCGATTTAGTCGATTTAGGGCCAGATAGCACAGCATTTTGGTTTGTGCTTGTGTTTCCCAATAAATAATGAGGTTTTGTTTGGACTGTGTTGTAATTTGTTTTGATCTGAATGACTGGAAGTTCTGGTCCTGAGACTTCAGTGCGTTAGCAGAACAGGTTTGTGAACTCAGCCCCAGGACCAGCTGGATGAGGGGACTATATTTTTTGCTCAGCTCTTGGTATTGCAGGGCTTGGTAATGATATGAGAGGGGGTCACTGTATTTTAGATGTTTCTAAAACTGAATTGCTCTTTTTGGAGTTTATTAGTGGATATTGGCCTAACTCTGCCCTGCATGCATTGTTAGTAGTTTTCCTCGGGACACGTAGGAGAATCTTACAGAACTCTGCATGCACGTTTCAATGGGGTTTTTGTCCCATTGGTTGACATATTGTTTTGCAAGTTGACCCCCCACCTAGCTGCCATAAAGTGCAATTGGTTCAATCACACATTCAATTTGAGTTAGTTTTTTAATGGCGTAGAATGCCCTGCTTGTTTTGTCTCTCAGTTCATTCACTGCATCATTAATGTGCCCAGTTAAGCTTATTTTTAAACCTAAGTAATTGTAGTGTGTGCAGTACTATATATATTCTGTACCAATTGTGAACTTTGGTCTAATTCCCTGAGATCTGGATCTTCTCTGGAAAATCATTTATTTTAGTATTTTGGGTGTTTACTGCCAGGGCCCACGTCTCTCTCTCTCTCTCTCTCTACACTATACACCTTGCTGTTGGTCCAGTCCTGTTGAGTTGGGAGTAATTTAGCAATTTGATGATTATATTGAAATCATTATTCCAAGTGACTGCTATACAGGAAAGGGTTTTTACTGCTTGCATTCATAAAGAGGGTGTTTGTGTTAAAGTAGAAGTATGAATGGCGTGACATCTTCGGGGGAGGAAACATGATTGTTAACTTGTTTTGCAAGATATCTTTGTCGTCCATAACCTCCCCTAAATGGATTCCACATGGAGAGTAGCCACGGCCAGCAGATATCTGCTTGATACCAAATGAAATGTTGAAAGTCAGTGCCAGAGTTTGATTGGAAGGCCTAGTACTGTACAAGAACACTGAGAAGAAATGCCAGTGTATTCCATACAGAACAAGGATCATCTCTTTGGGTTTCTCTCTTGGTTAATCTTCCCATGCTTCTTATCAAAGACAAACTCACTGTAAAACACTGTCTGTGAAGCATTCTTTGTCTTATATCTCCCTCTCTAACTTTGAGGATCAGCTGTCAGAGCAGCTTACCGATCACTGTACCTGTAGACAGCCAATCTGTAAATAGCACACCTAACTACCTCATCCCCATATTGTTATTTATCTTCTTGCTCTTTTGCACCCTAGTATCTCTACTTGCACATCATCATCTGCACATCTATCACTCCAGTGTTAACGCTAAATTGTAATTATTTCGCTTCTATTGTCTATTTATTGCCTTACCTCCCTACTGTTCTACATTTGCACATACTGTACATATATTTTTTTCAATTGTGTTATTGACTGTACGTTTGTTTATGTGTAAGTCTGTGTTGTTGTTTTTGTCGCACTGCTTTGCTTTATCTTGGCCAGGTCGCAGTTGTAAATGAGAACTTGTTCTCAACTGGCCTACCTGGTTAAATGAAGGGGGAAAAAATGTATAATGAATTTGAACATATTTTCGCTCCATACCTGAGTTTGAGGACTACACATACCACATTAAACTTTATGGGCAGTATCAGTAGGAAAAGGACATTTAAACAGCAACAAAAGGTTTCCTTTCCAACAGTACAAAGTGCAGTATGGCATTTCAAATGGCGGGTGTGTGACTTTTTTCTTAATGAACTCTTTTTTTTAAATCATATTTTTCTCTGATTCATAGTTCAAGTAAAAATGCACATTTTTCAGACTAAGACGTAGTAGCAAGAGTGTGCAGCAGTGGAGGCTGCTGAGGGGAGGATGGCTCTTTATAATGGCTGGAATGGAGTACAATGGCTGGAATTTAGTGAATGGAATGGTATCACACAATTTCCATACCATTCCATTCACTCCATTTCATCCATTATTATGAGCCGTCCTCCCCTCAGCAGCCTCCACTGGTGTGCAATGTAGTGCATTACCTTTTATTCAGCCTAAAGCCAGTTCTGTGGATCTATTGTTTGCTAGTAATGAAATGCAGCGGATTACAATGATGTGTAGTGACTCATCCATCTGATCACAGCAATAATGTTGTGTTTAGGGGTTATTTAATTCCTCGCAATCGAATTATGATTGAACAATAGAGGAAACAATCAAACTGCAGTTCAATTTCCTGACTGATGCAATTTATTGTAATGCCCTCGACCGCTTATTCGTCTGATTAATGTGGCTGATTAGGAGGCTCTATGTTTTTTGGCATCATTCTCTGGGCTGAAAATGCAGTCTTGTGATATTCCCAAACAGACACTATTTTCTTTTTAATTTCCCCAATCAGTTATGCTGCTTTACATGTCTGATTGTATCTTGAATTCCATTGATGGTGTCCAATTGAGGCTATGTCACATGGGAAAGACTGGCAGCTATTTTACTGCTCTTTGCTTTTGCTTTCTTAACTAACCTTTACCTTTTCTCCCTGACTGAGTGACATGCACTGTTACTTTATAACGCCTCTGTTATTCCTGAAGAGTCTATTGACGCGCCCGTTCGTCAATCTAAGTAACATAATTTAAACAAATAGCCATTAAAATGTGTCAGTTTAAGCTAGAGAAATAATTTTCCATGGGCAGCAGGAAATAATTTTCCATGGGCAGCAGGAAATAATTTTCCATGGGCAGCAGGAAATCATTTTCCATGGGCAGCAGGAAATCATTTTCCATGGATGTTCAATCCACTGATATCATCCTTCCACACCTGCGGTGGAAGGTGGCCGGGATACAGAGGTGTTTGTCAGACCACGAGGCATCCAGAAAATCAGCCTTCTGATGAAAATGTCTTTAGCGTCCGAACAGTTTGCCCTACAAACTAAAATGACCACTCTATGGAAAGATGAGACCCACACGATCACAATGGGAAGTCGGTTCAGCCGATGTGACAGCTTCTGTCTGCAGGTACCGAACCGTTTGGGCTACAAACTATTATGATCCCACTATGGAAAGGGGATATTCTGCTTTTCTGCTAACCCTCACAAATGTCATGAGACTCATCTGAAGGAAACCCGGGACCCGTGTAAAACGCGAATGGGAGTATGAAGGTAGTGTTGTAACAAAAAAAAAGGGGTTAAATATGTGTCTAAAAAACAAAAATATTTCCTGAGCTTTCTTGTATCTCCTAAATATAGGACAGACACTCCTTATGATCCTTCCTTATGATCGTTTTTTACTGTCTGTATTGCCATTTATGAATGTGTTTGTTCTGTCTGTATTGCCATTTATGAATGTGTTTGTTCTGTCTGTATTGCCATTTATGAATGTGTTTGTTCTGTCTGTATTGCCATTTATGAATGTGTTTGTTCTGTCTGTTTTGCCATTTATGAATGTGTTTGTTCTGTCTGTATTGCCATTTATGAATGTGTTTGTTCTGTCTGTATTGCCATTTATGAATGTGTTTGTTCTGTCTGTTTTGCCATTTATGAATGTGTTTGTTCTGTCTGTATTGCCATTTATGAATGTGTTTGTTCTGTCTGTATTGCCATTTATGGATGTGTTTGTTCTGTCTGTATTGCCATTTATGAATGTGTTTGTTCTGTCTGTTTTGCCATTTATGAATGTGTTTGTTCTGTCTGTATTGCCATTTATGAATGTGTTTGTTCTGTCTGTATTGCCATTTATGAATGTGTTTGTTCTGTCTGTATTGCCATTTATGAATGTGTTTGTTCTGTCTGTATTGCCATATATGAATGTGTTTGTTCTGTCTGTATTGCCATTTATGAATGTGTTTGTTCTGTCTGTATTGCCATTTATGAATGTGTTTGTTCTGTCTGTATTGCCATTTATGAATGTGTTTGTTCTGTCTGTATTGCCATTTATGAATGTGTTTGTTCTGTCTGTATTGCCATTTATGAATGTGTTTGTTCTGTCTGTATTGCCATTTATGAATGTGTTTGTTCTGTCTGTATTGCCATTTATGAATGTGTTTGTTATTCAATGTGTTTCTATGGGCTATAGTATAGTAATAAATACCAAATTAAATAAAACAAATGTATACCTACAGGGGTCCTAAAATGATCCATGGTGTGACCATATGTTAGCTTAGTCGACCCCCCAATAATGCATGCATTTATAAATGTGTCTGGAAAACATTTTTGTGACTTGTACATGTCAAGTTTCCAGAATAATATGAATGCACAAGTTACAGAATGCGATTAATAAAAACTAAGCCTTTCCCTAATTTTGTCAGTCACCAAAGTATTTGCCCATTGCATTTCATTACGTCTTGGTCAAGGGCCCAGTTTGTCACACAGACATGTCTGCAGTACCTCTGAGATGTTTGTGGCTGTATGTTGGTGACTAGTTGTCTTCATCTAGGGAACATTAACCATCTCTAAGTAAATACACATGTTTCTTGTTATATACAGCTGCTTTTATGTGACCAAGTAGCCATTAAGCCATAGGGTACGGTTCTGGTCGTCCAACATTAGTAATGATGCTGTCATCCACATCCAGCCAGTTGACTGATGCTTTCTTTCACTCTTGATCTATATGCAATGGTCCACTTTCAGCTCTACTCATTATTACAGCTGGTAGCTGACTAATCATGACTAATGATAATGGTATGGTTGAATCTAATCTCTCTCAATTCAAGGGCTTTATTGGCATGGGAAACATATGTTAACATTGCCAATGCAAGTGAAGTAGATAATAAACAAAAATGAAATAAAACTTTTTTTTTTACATTAAACATTACATTCACAAAAGTTCCAAAAGAATGAAGACATGTATCTCTCTCTCTCTCTGCAGCACCAAAGAGTGACCACAGGGCGGTGGACAAGACAAAGATGTCTGTGAAGGCTGCTGGGCTGCAGCGATCTCGTTCTGACGCCGGGAGGGATCATCTTCCGCAGAACCGGGAACTCCGCAAGCCCCCATCCGGCCTGGTCAAGCCCTCTGCCGGGGCCTCGTTCGGCTACAAGAGGCTCCCGACCACCAGCACTGCCACCGTAATGACAGCAGGGGGCAGTACCATCTCTGGTGGCTCTGCCACCTTGGGCAAGATGCCCAAGTCTTCTGGCATCCCAGTGAAGCCTCTGGGAGTTGGAGGAGGAGGAGGAAGAGTGGGACGTAAGAATAGCTTTGACGCCACCGGCAGTGAGGAGGGGGGCTTCCTGGGGCCCAGCGCCCGTAACAGCCTCCAGTACCGCAGCCTGCCACGCCCCGCCAAGTCCAGCACCCTCAGCCTGATCGGCCGCCCTGGGTCGGCCCGGCCCGCCAGCAGCTGCATGGACCCCGGCATGCTCAGCCTGAAGCCTATCTCCATGGCCTGCCCCGGCCCCAGGGGGAAAGAGACTGGCAGTGGAAGCACTAAGGGGGGCAGTCGAGGAGGGAGCACAGGCCCTGTCAACCAGACAGACAGGGAGAAGGAGAAGGAGAGGGCTAAGGCCAAGGCAGTGGCGTCTGATATGGGCTCCCTGTGTGGCTCTCTGAAGATGGCAGACTGTCAGGGTGATTCTACTGGGGAGACTAGCGCCAAACTGCATGGGCTGCGTAGGGCCAGCAGCAGCAAATACCCTGAGCTCTCATCACCCACCACTCAGAGGTAAAGTCACCATCCAGATACATTCCTACAGTACATTAAAATTGTGCAATTTTTAGTTACAGTACTCCTTTTGCGGTGGTTTGGGGTTTATAGAACCAGCTACATATATTACTCTGTTAGTGTCGACCCAGTTTGCTCAGCTGAATGTTCTAAGATATTTTAGGAAGAGTTACTGTGTAATTTTTTTAACTACTCAAACCGCTTTATAGACATAAGAGAACAACACAGCAAGAAAACAAGTCACTGTCATTTTGCGTGCCGTGTTTTCATGTCTTTTTCATGCCAGGCCTGAGAACAAGTCCAGAAAAGCAGCGTCTCTGGAGCCTTCGCGGTTCTGGATGGTGCTGGATCTGACATTCTGTGTCTCATGTCTAATTCATAGGATGCTGAGCTGCAAATCTCTGGGTCGGCCTCCCAGCCTGGCACACCTGGACAAGGTCAACTCCA